>NW_008824866.1:4241307-4244429 GCF_000699105.1 Pygoscelis adeliae
AAGTCTGGCAGTCAGAACTAGGAAGTCTCAGAAAACCCACATACAAAAAAAAAAAAAAATGAAAAGCATTTGAAGAACAGCTATGAACAACAAATGTTTTCAAAGAAAATCATAGTCGCTTAGATTCTGGGTCAAGTTCCCAGCTGGCTTCAGTGTAGCATTTCTGACTTCTGCCAGATACGGATCTGGCTCATTTTTTGTAAGGAGAACTTCAAGTAGCTCTAGCGAAAATGAATGGCAAGGCTTAGGCTTCTCAGTGAAGTAATTCATTAATCAATGTGTATATATGCATATCACCATACATATAATTTCTGAAAATTTGAAGAACTTTGTCCTTGTATAAAGCCCTCTAGAAACTGGAAAAATTTGCATGGACTTCATTGGGTTATGGATCACATCCTGTATATATCTGCTTTTTTAAATCTTTTCCAGTGCTTCCTCTTTCAATGGAAATTAATAGCTTCTTGGAATTGAAATGACCAGTTTCCAATTTAGTTTTGCATAAGAAGCACAGTCCAGTGGGATTAAATATGAATGGTGGCTTGGTAATTCATTAATCATGAAAATATAGTGTGCAGTTAGTTACGTAAGTGATTACTTTTGCATGGAAATGTCTGCTACTTTTATGCCCGTGCATAAAAGTACATACTTCAAGTACAGCAGTGAGAACATACAAACCCATTCACGTCGATATGCTGTTTTACAAAGAATGCACAAAGATACATAAATGCTCTGTAGACAATACTAATTTTGTAGATGTTAGCATAATGAGAGGTCAGCATGTCCAAGTATCCTACCTGCACACAATCACACATGTTCCTGGGGGGGAGAAGCAGCATATTTTGAAAGTTTCTGTGAGAGTTTTTTTCAAACCCTCCTGGCTACATATGACCTATGTAAAATATTTTATTCTAAGAACTTCTGAAAATGTAAACATTACAGCCCCTGTTCATTTAAAAGTCTGAGCAGTCAGATGAGCAAGGTTGGGCTGGCCCCAAAAAATGCTGAATTCTTCTCTCCCATTCAGCTGCAGCCTTCTGGGCCAGGGAAAAATAAAAAGCACAAGATTTGATGTGCTATTGGAAAATGGTATGCAGCAAGGAAGAAATCAACATAAGATGCAAGTCAGAGGACTGTTGAAACAGGTTCAGTGCCTGATTTCCATTCGTGTGTGCTGCTGGAAGCTGAAATTCTGCACTGACCAGAGTAATTCAATACACTTGGCAAATATAAGAAGTTGCCTCACTGGCACAGATCTCTTCGATCTAAAATGATGGAAATGCCAGTTCCACCTTTGTCTCCTTCCAGTGCCCTTGTGTCACTGGCACCCCATTGTCTTTTCCAAGTACAAAGGATAATCCCAGGCTCGAGTCACTATGCTTCCGCCCGCCAAGGCCAGGGCCCTGCCATGTACTTGCTCCTGGTCAAAAAAGCCTCATGAATCCTCTCTTTTCTTTGCCATCATTGCTACTTTATGGAAATGCGTTAGTTTCCGATTTTTATTTTCAAGACAAGATGTAGGCAGATTGCAGAAGTTTCAGGATCTGACTCCCACTGAAGTCTACTACTCTGAGAAAGCCATGCCCGAAAAACAGTTCCTAGGTGGGAAATAGACCCAGCCATGAATTTTATTTCTTTTTCACATGGAGAAACACAAAGCCTGATTGTAAGGAAATATTTAAAATTTCTTCAGTCCTTTTGCAAGCGTATAATGGTATTTGTGGCTGTAAAACTATTCTGAACATTTTTTACTAATACAAATATTTTGAACTGAAGGGATTAATGATCAATTAATGCTTTGCTCAGCAGCTCGCAAAACACAGACCAACATGATGTATCTCTTGAAGAACTCACAGCCAAACAGCAGCAACACAATGAGAGAAAGCTGCACATAACAGGTGGAGAAACAGGAGAATGGAAAGATGGAGGGAATCAAGTAGAGGTCTCATGATTACTTAATCGCTATGCCCACATCTTGTTCCATAATGCATACAAGATTTCAGCCACCCAATCTACTGAAATCCCTCTCAGGACATGTCAGCCTTTAACTAAGCATCCACCTCTCATCCTGCTGGGTTATTCATCCCCCTTAGCATTTTGCTGTCTTCTGTTCTGCATTATTCCATCTTTTTTATACCCTTGCGCTATATGTGAGTCTTAACACACTATTGTCCTACTGTTGCTCATGTCAATCCCTTAACATATGGGGATTCCCAGGTCTCCCAGCTGTTCTCATCCGCTATCCTTACTGTACTACCTGCTGTATTTGGCAATGTCCTGTCAGCCAATCATCTTGGCCATCAAACCATGCTAACTCAATGTAGCATCTGAGGGATAGTGCCAGAAGGAGAAAGGCAGTTTCAGTGCTTCAGAGTACCCAGGTAACCCTAATGACTAAAATGAGTCATCCCAAAAGGGACTTAATCATTATTACTAGTACAATACCATGTTACCCAGTGACAAAAGGAAGATTTTTGGTAAGCTGCTCTGTCCCCTCCCACCAATCCACTGCTATAGAAGGTCAAATCTCCAAAGCTGGTCTACCAAAAAAATTCTTGCCTAGTCAGAAGTGACTGTGGTAGTGTCCCTCACACCTCCACACTGGGAAAGAAAGAGCTTACTAATGAAGTCTTTCATACTTACCTGTTGGAATGAAATTACCTGCTAGGGCAATATATTTAAATTCACCATGCCGGTTCCCATGCTATCTCAATATGGGTATCTCAATATCCCATGATATCTTAGTGGGAATATTGGTTTAAGGGGTTGCAGCACTTCAAAGGTTAAGTCTGTGTGGAGCTATCGACGGGTCTGGTTTGGGAATGGAGCAGTGAAAAATGGATTCCTTGCACCCCACATTGTGTCCCATATGGCTTTTTTGTACTGGGACATCCTGAGGTGCTATTAGCCATGCTCTGACATTCAGGACCCTTTCCCAGATGGAAGCCCGATGGCTAAATTGGGAAACTGTGCTCGCCCTCTGTCCCCCACGTCTCATGGGCACACTCTCCCACAGCGAGGGACCCGCGATAACTCCTGGGTCATCCAGCGCTGCTCACTCTGATCGGGGGCCTCCAGCCGGCACCAGCACACCCCTCACTCCGACCCACGCTTAGGGGTGA
>NW_008824866.1:4244944-4258794 GCF_000699105.1 Pygoscelis adeliae
TGGCAGGGGTCGGTGCCGGGCGGGGCGAGCAGGGAGCCGCTCCGCCGGGAGGGAGCACACGGGTCGGAGACGTCCCTGCCAGCGCTGAAGAGCGGAGAGAGTTTGGAGGGAGCGGTGACCGCAACCGTAACTCTTTCTGTTGTAGGCAATGGGTACATGGATGGGAAGGAGCTACAAAACTTCATCCAGGAGCTGCAGCAGGCGCGGAAGAAGGCAGGCTTGGTAGGTTAATGTTTTGCCCCACTTTTCCGCCTTCTCCGGGAAAGAAGAGTTTTCCTGAGTGCCCCGGTTCCTTCTGTTCTCTGTTGCCGCCACACGGTTCATGCACTTGCCTCACCAGGCAAAGGGAAGTAGCTCAGTTAGAAATCAGCAGGTTGCAAATGAAATAAATCGTCTGCTTTGCAAAGGTGAAGCCAGGGTCCACCTCCCTGGAGACCAGGTCCCGCTCACGTCTTGCCAGGCTACGAGCTGATACTTCTGACAGTGCTTAAAAAGAAAAGTCGAGAAATGCATGGACGCTATCCTGTTGTAATGGATGGGACCTTATCCCATTGCAATTAATCTTAACTGATCCAGATATGTACTGATACTAAAAAGAAAAAAAAACCCCAAAAACATCACTTCAAGCTAGTTTGACTCTTATTTCAATTTCATACCTAATGGGCAGTATGGGCTGAAATGCATTTCTGCCCCTTGGTGGTCAGTAAATAGATCTGCAGATGACTGCTAACCACTTTTTGCCCTTCACCAGTGTTATACACCAGGAGTATGAGTACCAAATCCTGGTAGTTTAAATTGTTCAGAGGAACAGCAAAGTTTTTGACAATATTGTCAAAACAATTATGTGTATGAGTTATTAAAGCACTAACTATAAATTTCCTCCAAACTATACCCATGTGGGGAAAAAACAGAGAGACAAAGAAAGAAAGGAAGGAAAAAAGAAAGAAATAAATTAAAGATTCCATGTCAAGATTTGAATTAAAATAGAAGTGAACCTTTTTAACAAATAAATTGCCTTTAAAATAATCGGTTTCTAAAACAGGCCACTTAGCATCAGACTCAAATATATAACCTAATTAAGTCTATTTAAATCAGTCTATGCTAAAAGACTTCTGAAGTAACAGAAAATAAAATTATAATTTAACTGGATGGCATGTGCGCATGGGGGGAAATAGATTACTACTTCATATAAGAATACCTCCAAATTGAGCAATAGCTTTTCAATAATTAGTTCTGCTTTAAAAGTTGCTGCATAATTTAGAAGTCAGTGAAAAAAATTAATATGTATCTTAATTTATTTTGTGGAACATTGTATCTTCTTATTAATTGTATGAGTGTAAACTTCATGCATCTGAAAATCTGTCTCCCAGCAATGCCTCTAATGTTACTGCAGTCTTGGTACCAGTTAATTCTTCTCATAGCTGTTGATGTAGGCACTCATTTTCATGAGTGTAAGTAAGTTTAAACTAAAATTAAAAACCCAATCAACAACAACAACAAAAAAAAACAATCAGAAAATTGGGAAAGGAATGTGGTTTTTAGAGGGAAAAAGTCTATTTTTTTTTTTTTTTTACAGAAAAGATTAAACACAACCTTTCAAGTATTGCAACAGATCAAATCTCTCATATATTGAAGTGCAGGAAACTTAAGTATGTCCATTAGAAAGAAGATATTAAAGGCTGTGTGTATTTAGTATGAATGGCATTCTTAGTAGAAATGCTGATATATTATTCAGTAGTTAAAAAATTAATTAGAAGCTCAAGGAAAGAAATATTTATCATTTTAAGATCAGATTCTTTTCTCTCTCAAAGCAAGTGTGCATCTCTTCTTAAAAACAGAGCCTGCTCAAAGTAACACAGAAAAGCCTTGCAGAATTATTCTTACCTGCTACAAATTTCATAATTTATGTTTTTTTTTAAAATAACCTCTGCCTGTATCTCACACTATATTTTAAAAATGCTCAGGTGTTTAAGTAAGTTTTCCTTTCCCATTTCTCTGATTCAAACCTGTCTTTGGAGTGTTCTGCTGAAAAGAGCAATCTACAGTGGCAACATCAAATTCAGTACTTGATCCATTGGCTCAGCCTTTGGTAATGTTACCTTCATCCCTGAAGTCTTTTTCTGAAGTATGGATGTATGTCATCTTAGGTTTCAAATCTAAGCTGATTCTTGGATTTGAAGGCTCATTTGCCAAACAAGCATCTCATTAGTTCGTGTCTTGTCTCACGGGATACTAATTCAGTACCTTTGAATTTCTATTCTTTTGCTAGAAGGGACACATTGAGAAACTAGTGTAGGTTATATGTCATTTCCTCGGCTGTCCTTCTTTTAACACCCCAAAGCTTCTTTGTCATCATTAACTTCTGCATTTCAGGTCACTCTCCTGCTCACTATTTTTGAAATATTCAATTATGCATTCTTCATAGCTGGATGTTACATCAGTCATGCCATATGCATTGAAGAATCACATTGATTCTGTCATCGAATAGGATGGTTTAACATTTCCCAATATTCTTCCCAACTACAGAACTGTTCTAATTATGTTCTAATTCTAATCCTTTTATTAACCCACTCAGTAAGCCCATACTTTCACAGCTGCTTTCTCTCAGATGGAGCAGTAGCACGCAGCCTGATTCATGCCAGCCCCAAAGGGTGGATGTGTACTTGGAGGTTTTAGGGCTTGGGCTTTTCTTCGGTAACACTATGTCTTTTTGCTTCATGCATTATGGTAGATAGTGAATTGATCTGATATACTTTCAGACATGTTGAAAGAACTGCCTCTTTTTTAAAGGTAAAAGCTATATAAGTATATAAGCATAGCTTCCATTTATTGTGCCCCACATTTATGCAATACCTTCTCTATTTAGGTATGCCAATTGCCAAAAGAAACTGTGGAGTACAAGTGACTAACTCAGAGGTTGATAAAGGGTCAATAGGTGGATCTCGGCCAAGCTATTCCACATCTGTTTCTCACTTTCTCTGCGTATATAGATAATGACAATATTTCTCCACAGAAATACGTGATTTAATAGATGTTTATGAATACAGTCATGTAAGTGTTTCTGTAGTGCCATCTATGCTTACATTTTCAAATCGTATCAAAAAAGCTACTTTTTTCTACAGCTCCACTTGGTTGGATAAGTGTCTCAAGTTTTAAAAAGGGAGACAGAGGTGTGAAGGGCTAGTTTCTTAATTTTAAACATTGAGCACTGCATCTGTTTCAAGTTTAGGACAAGACTTGGTTAAATTTAGGCAAGTTTTTTTGACTGAAAACATTTATTTGAATAACATAACTCGAATAACTCATCAAGCAGCTCAAGAGCAGGTGAAGTGAACAACAACAACAACAAAAAACCTTTTTGAATAACATACTAGAGGACAAGCATGCTGTTTTGTTTAACCTGTGATTGGCTGTGCCTCCTTCAATGTCTGGACACTGTCTGATACTGCGGAGCTGCTACTAGAAAGATTAGTAAAATATTTAACCAGGACTAATTAAAATCCAGGTGTCTAAATTCTCTGTTCTATCTGCTAAGCAAACTTATCCCCACTTTGGGATCATTAGATGAAAGGTGACATTGAAGTGCATTGTATTAATAACCACATCTCTAATTAAAGCCATGGCAAATTACTAACCTGCCATAGATGACTTTGACAGAAATAGGATACTAGGCCATGATTGTATCAGCTACAAGGGACTGACATTTTAGTTAGCTTCGGTAGTTGAAATTTGGGACAAACTACAATGGACTTTGTATAGCTGAGATTTCCTGTGTCTCCAGTGAGAGAATCACTTAGGTTCTATATAACCAGATCTGTAGCAACTAAACTTTTAATTTACAGAGACTGCTTGTATCTTCATCTATGACTATAGAATTGTCCATTATTTTAATATAACTGTAGTCCTGATTCTTGCTGCATTGTTTTACTAGCTCACACCTAAAAGAAATACAAAGAAAGTTAAAAGTTTAATCAGTATTGAAGGTTGATGGCAGCTCATATCAAAGCAAGGCAAGTCAAGTTGAAGTATGAAAGCAAATATTTAGATATTCACCCCAAGGCTGGCACCTTTGCTGTAGCCTAGAGTGAGGAGTCTTTAGAGAACAGATGTATAGCAGGGACCATAATTTATATGAAGAACGATTATGCTGGCTTTACTCTGTCGGATTTAAGGTACTGTTCAAAGTTTTCTCCCTCCTAAATCTGCTTCTCTACATTTCAGCAGTGACATTTTGACTCTGTTATTATGATAACCAACTACTAAACATTGAAAAATATGATCTCATGATGAGTTCTTTTAGGGCTAAAATAGCATCCATTGTTCAGGAAAAATCAACTCAAAGACGTAGAAAGGCTATTTTGGTGTTCAGATGTATTATGCTGAAATGTTCCTTATTTTTAAAGATTTTGCACTGTCTTCAAGTTACTAATTTAACAACGAAAACTGAGAAAATTGACTAATAATTGCCTATGAACTTCACTGCCATCCTCTTAAACAAAGGAGCTGTTATACACATCTTCCAACACATCTGTCTTTATAATTTTTTTCATTCTGTAAACTAAAATAGGAGTTCTAAGTATTTAGATGCCAATCATTCACACTGACTATAATGTAATTCCTTAGGAAGTAAAATTTATCACAATGACATTATTCATGAGAAAAAAATACTCAATTCTATTTAAACTTGAGGAATCTAGCTGCAGTAAGTGTGAGTACTTCATTAAATGTAGTATATTATTTGGCAACTAATAGAATATTCAAGTAAGCTTACATATGTTTTTCTGTATCTTAAAGTAATGATTCTCTCATTGTAACTTCGTAGGATTTAACACCCGAAATGAAAGCTTTTGTGGACCAATATGGGAAGACTACTGATGGAAAAATAGGAATAGTTGAGGTAAGACGGTTATTTTATAAAAAAAGACTGACATGTTTACTTGTAGAAAATACATTGAGCACAGAACAATGTGAGCGTAATATGTAAATATTTTGGATTTTTAGTTACACAGAAAATTTATTCCTCTGTCTTAAGATCTTTAGTATTTTTTTCACTAATTAAATTTTTTCATTAACAAAAAGTAAGGTATTCCTCACCTCTTTCCAGACATTTCACTACACTTCATTTAACTTTGCATGCTTTATTCAGTACAAATAAGCATCAACAGCAATTTAGTTTTCCTGCAAAGCATATAAGAGCTCTGTTTTAGAAATTTGAATTGTGAAAGGTAACGTTTTATTTCTACCTATGATTTTGAACTAATGCTCTGTCACCACTCTTATAGTGGGGATAACACACAAGTGAACGCAATTGGGCAATCACTGTATGTAGTCGATTCTAAAAAAATACAAATATGGTAAAAGAGCATGTTAATCATGTTAAATTTAAACAAAATGTTAATAGTAGTTGTGATCCAGCTTGTGAAAAATCAGGATTTCTTATGAATTCCTTTTTTGAACTTTAACAGAATTTCAGGCAGAAAATTCCCCTATTCCTTACTACCACTTTCTAAAGAGGGCAAAGATAACCAACCCCTCCTACACATACAGCTGCTCAAAGATTGTATAATCTAGACAACTTGCTAGGAAAGGGGGAACTACTGTGTTTTCTCTCACTTTCACTGTTCAGTGCTGCAAGTCAAAAAGGAGGGTTCGCTGGGTTACAGCTTGAGAAGTCACTTTTTCAAGCCTAAATCTACGACTCATTTATGTCACTCTGAGTGCAGTGAGACTGCGGGTTTATTATTAAATGCTATTATATATTTTTTCTGATAATAAGAACTCTGACCTAGAGAGCTAATTAAGAAAAAGCTGGAAACAAGCCAGGTCTGCAAAATTTCTACAGTGACCAACTTTGGGTCAGTAGCTAATTTTAAAATAGAGGACTGAATAGAATCAATAGAAAGTATCACTGCTGATATAATAGATCATTTCAGGGTATCATCTTTTCTCCTCTGTCATGTGTCTGAATTACATATACTTGTTTAAATGCATATGTAATTATCACTAAACTACCACGGAAATATGAACAGTTTGTTTCACTTGCAGCTATAACCGATTTTAAAAAATGCATCTTTTGACAATACTTAGCATTGATCAAATAGTTCTGCATCTAAAAAGAACTAGTATTTATTTGGACTAACGAATTGTTTGAGTTTGGACTAACAAATGTTTATTCATTTGGTATTGAAGAATCCTATTTAATTTAGTATTTTTCAATATGTGTAATAGTAAGCATTGCATGCAAGAAGAATGTGTAGACAGTGCCTGAAAAAGACTGTGTTTCTTCGCTTAGGAAAGATAACTGGAAGTTTTACCTTTCAAATCCTATTTCTGATTCTGCTATTGACTTAATGGGTAAAGGTGAACAAATCCGATAGGGCCTGATATGGTGCAGTGCTCACCACCCCCGGTGAAGTGTCAAGCATGCTCAGCATCCACGGAAGCCATTGTATAGTGACAGTACTCAGTTCAGTGACTGAAGGGACTTTCTCCCTTAATATAGCAGTTTCCTAACCCAATAGCTATATTTTATTTCACTTACATCAGCATGAAGCTTGATTTGGAAAGTGCTGATGGAACTCAACACAAATGTGTTGTACGTGCAGAGCAGTATGATATTAAAGTTGGTATTTGGACTTGATTCTCCTTCCTTATAAATAAAAATGTCCAGTAATTCCAGATTGCTCTCATTTACATAGTACATCAAATAGTTTTTTTCTGAAAAAGTGTATGAATATTGTTTAAAAAGAAATTATGTAAACCCATTCAGATTCCCAGCCATCATAATGAATACCCCAGCATCTGACGGAAAATGTCCTAGCAAATAACGAGTTTTCAGGAAAGGCCTGCTGACTGAGATAAAGAGGAGGCCTGGGTGGCTTCACAGAGGAAGGAGTGGATTTTCAGCTCAGATTAAGTGTCGATTCTGTCTTTGCAAGCACGCTGCAGTTAGTTCACTAGCTTTTATCCAGTGCCCTCCAGCTAAAGGCAGGGTCTGACCTGTCCACTTGCTTGTCTTGTGTAAGGGATCTTTCTTTCATCTTTTGTACTCATTCAGGCCAACGCTTTCACTAAAATGTGGATGTGAAACCCAAGGTTTTGAAACTCAGGACTGTGGTAATTCCACATTCAAATTATTTGAAGCATACTGCTGCCATAAAAATAAGTACTTGTTAGCCTAAAATATTATTTGTACTCCCATTCTCTATTATAGGACTATAAAAAGCAAATTCACTGTATTAGGTGAAAGGAATTTTAAATAGCATTACATATCAACAGAATTTACTTAGAGAATGATTTTTAGAAAATAGTTCTGATATTGTTTTAAGTAATGAGAGTATTTTTTCTGCTAGGTAACCTATAAAGACGTACCTCAGCCTGCAGCTGAGCAGAGAGGAGTCAAGGCAGTCTCAGACTTTGTGGTTGTTCTCTATTGCTCACGATGCAGAAATAGCTGACATTCTTCATAAAAGCAGCAGAGCTCACAGAAACGCTCACTAAGCTGCTATTGCTGCCATACACGAACTTGTAGTGATCTGCACTCTTATTCAAAAACACTCACGGAGTTCCCTTACGCTTATCCTCACAAAGAAGTCGTCATTAGAAATAGCACCAATTTTCCATCTTCCCTCTCTGTAGTGGTATAACTGAGACTGGGAAGTT
Source organism: Pygoscelis adeliae (assembly GCF_000699105.1). Taxonomy (NCBI): domain Eukaryota; kingdom Metazoa; phylum Chordata; class Aves; order Sphenisciformes; family Spheniscidae; genus Pygoscelis; species Pygoscelis adeliae. The sequence goes on from NW_008824866.1 coordinate 4,252,607, forward strand.
GAGCCAGTTTCCACACGCTCTCCTCATCCCTTAGTAATGCAGAGTTTTCCATAAAAAAGCATGTTAATGCTATTTGATACACGAGCTTGCAGAACTGGACCTCCCTTTAGCTATATTGTTTCTATTACAAAAACATGAAAGACTTCTTTCTTGGCAGAAGCCTGAGCTAATGCTGGATATTGAGCTACTACATCTTTGTAATGTAAAATCCTGTGCTTTCCCAAGACTTACAAAGGATGAGAGGTATAGCTTAAAATAAGGTAATTTTCTTCCAGAGGTAATATATTCTGTACCTCAAATACAGTTTGGTAGTGCTAGTAAGCTGTTAATGATTCTTTGGAAAGTTACTATTTTACGTTTATCCTTGCCCCTTGTACTATTTTACAGTGCCCTTGCAAAATTCACTAGAGTTAGCTATAGAGGTCCCATGAATGACATCTTATTTATAATTTCCACACATGTAAACCCTACCTCATTGACATAATCAGTCCCTTCCCCCAAACTCTGCTTATTATTATAATCAGTTCTTCCATCCAACGTTTGTTGAGTAGGAATGTTGATTTACTCTAAAAATCAAAGCTCCTCCTGCCATGGGAGAAATGAAGAAATTTTTCCATAAATCAGTACTAAGTTACACACATTTAGTAATTGCATACATATGAACATGTACTTACCCACACGTGTATATGCTATTTATAATGGAGTAGGTTTCAAAAGCTGCTGACAAACATACGTTGTTTAAGTTGATTGGGTTTGGTGTTCAGCCATTTAGCAAAAGCACTCAGAACACTCTGATGGGCCTGACAGTCTGTCATCAGCTGCTCCATTTCTGTAAGGAGTGTGCTCTGATGTGTCTTTTCAGTTGTACCAACACTTAAAGAATATAACTGATTCCTTGCACGGATAATTTTAGAGAGACGAGGAATCTGTCTCCATACCCTTGTTGTGCCTGTAGGGTGAGAGAGAGAGCTGAACTCATCTACGGTGCTGCTGGAACCCAATAAAAAAGCTTGAGCAATTAGGCAATAGCACTGAAATAGACAGAACGAGGGATTTGAGGATGTGAAATGAATGCAGAAAAACAAAAATTTGAATCAAAATCTTAAGATGGGGCTCCAGGAAGTCTGCAGATGTCATTTTTCATAAAAGAATGCAGCTAAGAAATCTGTCTTTCTCCATTTTCTCCTCCTAGTAAGCACAGCTGGTCTATTCTTCAAGTAAAAAGTTTTCTTTAATCAAAACACATTTCATACATTTTGAGGACAGAAAAAAATATTGGGCTTTTGTTAAAAACAAATCATGATTTTACATTAAATTATGCATCATACTCTCCATCTTCTACATTTGTCACTTGCCAAAATTGAGTTATAGTAAATGAACATTTTCAATAATCAGTACAATAATGTCTGATTTTAAAAAAGCCTTTTGTAGACCAGAGGCATTGGAAGAACCGCCCCTGATTTTAGAGGGCTAAAAGCCCTTTTGATTTCTTTTGGGTATTTATAGCTCTTCTTGAACACAACTCTGTGCCTGACAAATGATCACCGGTTGCCATCCCCTTACCCTCCCCACTTTCTTTTTTTCTCCTGGCTTTTCCATATATTTTTCTGTTTGCCTTACACATGTGTTCTTCATGTCAGTGTTCCTCTCTCCTCTTCCTCAGTATCTGTGAGTAGTCCATTTTCTTCACTTTCTTAATTCATGGTCCTTCACACTTATCCTCTAAACATCCTTGTGTTATGCTTTCCCTTCCTGCCGATTCCAAGGTTTTCACCACAGACCCTAACTCTGCATGGGTGAATTTTTTCCCCCTCTTTCCCCAGCTACCCGTTTGGTAAAGTGCTGTCTCACTCCCTTCTCTCAGACCTCAGTTCTGTTTGACCTTGATGAATATGGCAAAGCTGCAAGCCAGAAGCTTTTCAGAGGCATCTTCGAAACATTTCAGCGAACAGGATGAAGCTTCCTATGGGGCCATAATAGGGCAGTATAAGTGCAAAGAATTTCATACTCTTTTAAAAAGTTTCATGCTCTTTTACAGGCTCAGCTGGCCTAATGAAGAATCAAAATTTAATCTTTCTAAAATTCTGTTATAGCTTGCTCAGATATTACCGACAGAAGAGAATTTCCTGTTGTTCTTCAGGTGCCAGCAGCTAAAGTCAAGTGAAGACTTCATGCAGGTACAGTATGAAAAGTTGCCTTTTGTAAAATCATCCAAGACCCGCTTGCTATAAATATATCATTAAAGCATTCACATTCTGATTGCAGACATGGAGAAAATATGACAGCGACCACAGTGGCTTCATTGATTCTGAGGAACTTAAGGTAAACCAATACCTATGAGTATGCACGACATGAGAACAGGCGTTGGATTACAGCCTGTGCTGCTATCTGTTTCTTCAGATACCCACCCATGCATGTTTTTGCATTTCAAACATGACTGAAAAGCAATATGATTAGCTGATGTTTTTATCACGAGTAAATTATTTAAAGTGAAACACTAATCTGATCAATGTTTTTTAAAGCGTGTTTTAATTCAGATCAATGTTTGTCTCAAGTGACTCAAGGTAGCAGGTATTCTAGCTTAGAAGTAAGAAAGATTAAGAAAGCAAGATAGGCTTCTGAAAGCTATATTGTTCTTCATTTGGTATATTAAGGAGGAGGGCTGTTTTGTTGTTTTTCTTCCTAAGGGCATCACTACCATTAATCACTATGCTGCTGGACAGATCATGCTCTCTCAAGTATCATGTAACCCTACAGTTTCCACTGTAGTACTGTTAGGCTAACACAACCGGAATTGTGTTGCCCCTGCTGGGTTAACCTGGTGGGATTTTGGTATCAGCTTTAATATGCACAAATAGGAGCAAAATCAAGATTATTCCATTAGCCATCTCAGCCTTGCAGAGTTAACAAACCTTAAAACCAGAGTCATAAAACTAACAGAAATTTGTAGATGCTGAATCACAGTGTCACAGAATCACAGAGTGGTTGGCAGGGACCTCTAGAGGTCATCTGGTCCAACCCCCTGCTCAAGCAGGGCCACCTACAGCCAGTTGCCCAGGACCATGTCCAGATGGCTTCTGAATACCTCCAAGGATGAAGACTCTACAACCTTTCTGGGCAACCTGTGCCAGTGCTTAGTCACTCTCACAGTGAAAAAGTATTTCCTGATGTTCAGAGGGAACCTCCTGTGTTTCAGGTTGTGCCCATTGCCTCTGGTCCTGTTACTGGGCACCAGCCTGGCTCTGTCCTCTTTCCACCCTCTCTTGAAGTATTTATATATGTTGATGAGGTCCCCCCAAGCCTTCTCTTCTCCAGGCTGAACTGTCCCAGCTCTCTCAGCCCTTCCTCATAGGAGAGATGCTCATACACAGCAGACTCTAAGTAGAAACATGTCATTTTCCACAGTTCAATTGCACTTGATACATTACTTTAGCTTTAAATTCAGAGGAGTCAAAACAGTTCATAGCACGAGAAAGACCTAGTAGTGTTTATGTGTCTAATTTGGACTATTTTGCCTATATGTGGTATTCTAAAGAAGAACCACATAAGCTTTATTGTCTAAAGCACCAGGAGATCAAACCGTCTGAAATCCTTATAGCTCTTCTGTTCAGAAGAGGAATCCACATCAGACAATTCTCATCTTTTTTCCTTTTCCCTTCCTCTTTGAGTTCGGTATCTGTGTGACGTTTGCCGAGGATCCTACCTCAAGGTAACCCTCAGGCAGATGAGCCCATTCTTCTGCTGGCTGGTTGCAGCACATTGGTGTACCTGAAGTTGGTAGGATCAGGAAGAGGCCACGCATGTAGCACTTGAGAACTCTTCAGCTATTAGACAATGCCTTAAGGACTGTTGCTGGCTGCTGTAATTTAAAATAGACTTAAAAAGACAGGGCTGATTGAGGACCAGCTGAAGAATGAAGACATTTTAACTGGATTCCTAATGGTCCCATCTCTCTTGTGCTGCAAGTTTTTGTCCACCTCAGAGAAACAGGCCATTTTAACATGTTGAAAATAAGACATAAATCATAGAATCATTAAGGTTGGAAAAGACCTCTAAGATCATCGAGTCCAACCGTCAACCCAACACCATCATGCCCACTAAACCATGTCCCTAAGCACCTCATCTACACATCTTTTAAATACTTCCAGGGATGGGGACTCAGCCACTTCCCTGGGCAGCCTGGTCCAATGTTTAACCACTCTTTCAGTAAATAAATTTTTCCTCACATCCAAGCTAAACCTCCCCTGGCGCAACTTGAGGTCATTTCCTCTTGTCCTTTTTTATTTTTAGGTCAGTATTTCTTGACAAGCCCAAACTCTTAAAGTATTTACTATGTGAGGAGTACACCCACTTACAACTTTGTAAGAGAAATTTAAGCTGGAATTCAGGAAAACTTTCTAACAATAGCAACGGCAGTGGAATACATTGTCTAAAGGGGAGGCAGACTCTCCATCACTGCCTGTATTTAGGGAAGGTTTGGCAATAGCTCAGATCAGGCAGTAACTCAGGAAGTTTAGATATAGATGATCCTCTCTTGGGACATGGAGATGGACTGGACAGCCTTTCAATGCCCTTTCCAGTTCTATTTTCCATCAAAGCGCGCAAGATTAAACATGTCTTCGTAACGTCCATTTACAACATTTCAGTCATGTTCTTTGTATACAACCTACCAAGAAGGCCTTCCAGTATGGAGGGGGCCAGACTGGAAGAGCTATAGCGGGTATTAGTCATATGACTATTGACATGATTGCATTCAAGTTCAAGAATGTCATCTATGTACAAATAGATTTTCTTATGAGCTACCCCATTTTCTATCTTGCAATGTGGCCCAAAATTCCACAGTGTGGCACTCCAACTGATGACAGTAATGAGGTACTTCATTGAGCATTGACAGGCATACAGGCATCTCAGGTCTTGTAATGCCCTTGTTAAATTGATATCTTTCTTTTTTAATGTCACAGATCTAGTACAGAAATTTAAACCACTGAATGGGTGGAAACAATCTTATTTTTTAAAGTAAAAATGGCTGGTGTTTAAAGTCATGTGATACTATATCAAAATCTCATTCAAAAAAAATCCAATGAAACTGGCTGCACACATTTAAAATACGAGGTAAGAAGGAGCAACATAGCAACATTCGCTTCTAGCACCGGGTACTGCCATAGGCAGGAGAAATCTTGATTAATCATTGATCTTTTCTGTAAAATTGTGCCTATGTTGCAAGAAGTGATTAGGCATCCAAGTTTTCAAGGAGACTCAAGGTTAATTAGTTTAGTTTACTGATAGAGCTGATTAGGAAGCAGTGTACTTGAAAGCCAAACTATTTTTTCCAAATTCACAATACAACAAATGACATACAATGCAGAAAGTTTTATGAGTCACTTTTTCCAAATAAAACTGTGCAGTATACTTGAACTGATCAAAAGAAACTGTTATATTCTTAGCTGTTAATTACTACTTCTTTTCACACTTATTTGGAACTTCAGCAGTAAATACTAAAGTGGGAGTAAAATAGTATATCCCATTACTTTAATCTGAAGTTAGCAAATCAAGCATTTTATACTGTAGATAAAAATTCACCTATTACTCTTCTATTTATTTTAACAGAGCTTCTTGAAAGATTTATTACAGAAAGCAAATAAGCAAATTGAAGACTCAAAGCTAACAGAATACACAGAAATAATGGTAAGATTATTTACAGGCATATTTTATCAAGACTGGATTAATCCAAACTCTGTTTATCTTTAGCCACTGGAAGGCTCCGAATGACTTGGAGCCCCACCAGTCCTAATCAGGCTAACTATGTCATTGCAACAGAGAGACGACTGTGGCATCTAGCCCTGCAAGTACTTCTGCAGTTACAGAGCCTTGATGGGCAGTTTTCAGTGCTGCTTAAAAGAAAAAAAGCTCGGGAATTTTGGATCTTCTTGGTATTTATATAATACCAGACCAGACTATACTATTTTCCCCTGTTATGCTTCCCTGTGCTATTAGTTGTAAAACTGAAGTCTTCACAGTTCATAGGAGAAAAATTGTACCTGTCATAATTACATTATTATGTTTATATCAGATTAATTTGGGGTTACTTTCTATGTTTTGCCTTCTTACAGTGCTGTAGTGTCTGTCTCTTGTCTTAAAAGCCATCGCTGCATGGTGGCTTCTTATCAGATTTACAAACATCTCACTCT
>NW_008824866.1:4258818-4276034 GCF_000699105.1 Pygoscelis adeliae
CAAGAAGGAGAAACTGATGTTTTAGATAAACACTAGAACAAAAATGTCATTTCCCTGGCCTTAACTCAGCCTGTCCTTGGGGCACTGCTTTCATCCCACAGCTATGGTGCTCCATGGTACGGATCAGTATTGGCTTCTGAGTGGATGTTTCAAGAAAAAAAACCCACACAGAATTCCTGTCTTCAGGAAATGCATAACACTACATTTTTTGCTTTACCAGCTTGGTTTCATCCTAAAATATTTTTAGCAATCAAAAACATGCTAGGTAAACACACTAGCCCTCAAACTGGCCTGAGAATGGCTGATCAAAACTGTGTTTCTCCTGGAAAAAGTCTGCTGGTTTGTTGTCCCAGTATAAACCATTTACCTAGAACTGTCACTGTTTATTCACTGGTGAAGATAACACGTATCATTTTCATTCAGGGAGCTTTTTGACCTTCATTTTAAAGTGTGCTTTAAGTTCTGGCTTCTGCAGAGAGACACAGCAATCAACAGCAGAATCAACAGCAATAAGAAAAAAAAAAAATAAGGCCAGGTCTCTCATAACCTCCTCAGAAACTAAAAAAGACGACTAGTAGAAAACATACGGTCCTGAGCAGCTGCAGGCAGGCACAGCCAGCCACTAACAGCCCATCAAAATGCAAAATACTTCACAGCTGCCACTGCTTACCTCCCCCAAAAGCAAATCTCCTTGCACGGGAAATGCATGCAAGGCAGATGCTTTTATACAAGGAAAGGAAGTGTTAAAAGGAACCAGGGTGTTATGTAGAAATAAACGTTTATAGAATTGGTCTCTTTTCTGGTCTCCTTTGCCATTTACCGTGTATTAACCAAGTGAAATTGGGTCTTTTTTCATGGCATTAATTCTATCTTTGAAAGGATATACACTTCTCAGTACAGGATGCCGCTTTTCCTCTTATCTAAAAATTACATCTAAAATTACTGTGATTGAAAGTGATGGGATGGAGTGTGGGTGGTGGTGTTTTCAGTACAATGTCTAACAATGTTTTGTACAGTTTGCAGCATTTGTGACTCTTTTATACAGCAAAGGCAAAATAATACTCGCAAGTAGAAAAATGGAACTATACAGACATAAAAACTGGGAGAGGAAGTCCCATGCAAGTGTAATATCTCCATCTACTTCTAATAACGAATATAAGCTGTTCGTGCCACTCAAGCAGCAGGAGCTCATGCTTTCAAGGGCTCAAAGGAAAACACTTTAATACAATATGATTATTAAGAATTATTATAAATAGTATTCACATATTTTGTCAAATTACATTAATATATTTATTGCTAGAATTTAATTATAATTATTTGGAGACATTTAATTTCCCATTTTCGTACCATCAACAAAATGTGATCATCTACAGCATCTGTTCACTCTTTTCGTGAAACACATCACAGAAACAGAACGTGATCTTTACTTAAATATTTAGACCTAGCAGCCAATTGAATGAAATGTCTATTATTTTCTGTCTAAGGAATTGAATGCCTTGGATTCTATTGAACTTTACCCGACTGTTGTTTCACCTTCATGAATGGAGAATAATGATGCTATTATCAGATCATGACATGAAGTCAAAAGTAAAGTGTTATCATGTCAACACTTCTCTCATTTATAAATAATTACATGCACATTTTTCACATGGGACATTCATCACTGTAGGCCAGTTAAGACCTACCTTACAGTAGGTTAATCAGAATTGTTCATCTGGTTTCTTATCAGGCTTTTGCAGTAGAATTAATTACTATAAATTACTTCTTCGGTACTTTAAATAAATGTATTACACAGCAAATGTAACAGATTAAAACCTGGAGCCATCATTTCAGCATGAAATAAAGGCTAAATTTCATAGAATTTAAGTTTTCCAAAGAAGTGTTTTTTTCATGATGATGATTAATTTTGATTAGTAATGTAAAATTATATATTCTTTCAGCTCAGGATGTTTGATGCAAACAATGATGGAAAGCTGGAGCTTACTGAACTGGCCAGGTATGTCTTCTGTCTCTTCACAACAAATACCATTTACCAATCGCTGTTATGGAAACAGTTAAATATTTGACCTTTGTTTTTTCTCTCCAAGACTACTCCCTGTACAGGAAAATTTTCTTATTAAATTTCAGGTATGAGTATCCACATTCTTAAGGTAACCTGTTACCTGTTACCATCACACATAACTGGTGTCATTAATGGATTTTTTTTTTCCTTTTGGCATTTAGGGTGTCAAAATGTGTGCAAAAGAATTCAATAAAGCCTTTGAGATGTATGATCAAGTAAGTCTTCAAAAAACCTTTTTATTAATTGCGTAATTTGATGGCACTTATTTTCTGAATTTGAGGAAAACTGGCCATAACCTCTGAAATGAAAAATAAATGTTTAAAATTATCTTTAATGTTATTTTTCAGGATGGCAATGGCTATATAGATGAAAATGAACTTGATGCACTACTGAAGGATCTCTGTGAAAAGAACAAAAAGGTAATCCTAGAGGGCTTTTTTCCCCTTAGAGATTAGATTTAATTTGGATTTTAAGGACACTTTAATCCACCCAACTAAGATAAATATAGAGCTCCTAAGTCATAATTCCTGAAGTCAAAGTACAACTAAAAGTCTTGGCAGAAGTCATGGCAGTGTAAATCCTGACCTAGGGGAGTTGTGATTACATAGCGACACTGTCAAAAGCTTGCTTCTGAGACATCAGCTACCAGCAATCATACATGTGGCTATAATATGGATAACATATAAACAACATTTGCAATGTGTTACTCTTGGACAGGCTGAGAATACCCTTTTTTTTCCTCATTTTCTGCCATTGGAAGCAGACTTGTTCGTGCTGGTAACAAAACATGATTAAAAAGCATTATCTGTTCTTTAAATAGGAATTAGACATTAACAACCTTGCAACATACAAGAAAAGCATCATGGCCTTGTCTGATGGAGGAAAGCTTTACCGAGCAGAACTGGCTCTTATTCTGTGTGCTGAGGAAAACTAGAACTCTTCTATCATGTCCACTTAACTAGTGATGTACTCTATCTACACAATAACTGTGCACTATAAGGGAGTAGGCTGTATTTTTAAACTGCATATAGAAAATTAGCCAGGATGTGTGGCACATTCCTTTCAGTTTGTTTCTATACTGTTTGTAATGTACAGTTTTTGTAACAATAAGATTGATAAAGAGAATGTCTATGTTTGGGCCAGTCTGTATATTCAAAAAGAAACTAAAATATGTCCGGGTTGGTTTTGTTTTTGTTTTTTGTTTTTGCTTTCATAAACACAGCTGGAAAAAGATTAAACCTGCTGACATTGCTGTGGTCATCATATCCTTTGACACTTGCAACATTTCTCCTTGTTGATCCACATAACAAAAATGTCTACAGATCTCTTTCCCATTACAACTAAATGTTTTTTAATGCAAAACACGGATTCAGATGATGTATGATGTACATTTGAAATAGGAAAGAGCCGCTGGCATGTCTGATTTCCAAAATTTACCAAGGCACTAAGAAATATTTTCAGTTGTCAAACCACCCACTTACAGGTCTGTGCTCTCTGAAGTTTTTCAATTACTCTTCTCATTACGAACTCATAGCATATAGACAAAGCATTTATGCGGGATAGATCTCCACGCAGTAGCTGACAAAAATATAGTGTTTTCAATCTAGCTGTTTAACTTTACTGAATTTAAACATAGGCACTTCAGAAATAACTGCCTTTAATTTGTCTTGGAATCCTGGCTAAACGACAGGTAGTATAGTTAATACACAGATTAACATATGATATTATAAGTGTACCTTTCATGACTATTCCTGTGTCAGAGAATATGACAATCCATTTTCTAAACTATTTTCACATTTTGCAGGTTATAATTATTCTAGTAAATTGCTGTTTTTACATCATATTCTGTGTCATCTATAATTAAATTTAATAGCCTAAGATTGTTGGTGTCTAGTTTGTCTATCATCTCCCGGATTCTTTTTTCTGTACCTTGTAAAGGACAAAACAACTATTTTAAAAAAATGTGCCTCCTTGGATCCTACACTGAATTACTAATCTATAATAATAGTATTAAAATTTAACACTAAAAGAAGCAACAGATCTAGTACAGATTTGATACCAATTTAGTAATTGAGTTTACATGGTGGGCTCTGCTTTTTATTATGCTAGAGAGGTATTTTCTAAATGGGAACTATAATACGGAAACAGCCCTGTCTTCTTCCATCTTTAGTTTTTTGGCCTGGCTGCCTTTTGTCTTTAGACCAGTTTTATGCCAGACAACTCCATGAATGTCCAGGCCGTTGCTCCCAGTATGTACTGGTGCAGGAAGGAAATTGGGATGTGTCTTAAAGCCAATAAACCTATGTTGCCTCCATGTACAACTGTTTCAGAAGCAATTCCAGGTTAGCAGATTAGCTATATACAACTTCTCAGATGCATCTCTGTGTCTTATTTAACAAGCAGAAGCAAATGCATTTTATTTGAAATGTGCCTCAAACAATGAGTCTCAGATCCTTCAAGATTACAGTCACTGAACTCCCACTGAAATTAATCCTTGAATTCCTCAGGTGAACTCAGGCAACTAAATACCATTTCAGGAATGGCCTAATGGCCTTGGTCTCTCTCCAGTCCGAGTCTTGGAAAGTTAGGACTAGGCGGTGCGGGATGGGGCCTTGCTGAAAAAAGCCACAAAAAAATTAAAGTAAGATTAAGCTAGCTCATTCTGACCGCTTTACTCCCACTCCATGCACAGCGATTTAACTTCTCACTGGCTTGTTCTCCTTGTTTCTCTTTGCAATGTGAAATACAATTGTGTATGTTAAGTGAAGGAACAGTGAATCTGCCTATCAGTACAATAAATGATTTCTATTGTTCATACTGTGCACTTGAAACCCTGGATTTTGCCTTATTTTAACATTTTAAAAGCATAAAGGTAAAGAAAAAACACAAAAACTTGTATCTAAAAATATGTGACTGTTTGCCAAAATCATTGCAATGGAAGATAAAGCGTTTTGACAAAAAGTCATCACAGAAATTGGAATCTGTCTTCCTGAACGTGAGTAAAGTTACCTGTCACAGATCTGTTCTGAAATCACCCTTCTACTGCTGCTGCCCACCAGCTGGCTCTGCTGAGGATCACAACACAGAAAGCAGGTCTCAGACACCCACAGGCAGAATACTTCCTGCAGTTATTTCTCATATATAAAACTTGGATTAAAAGACAGCAATTTAAAAGCCCGGTTCTAGCAAAGGTGTCTACTATGTCAGTGCAAAGCAAAGCGTAGCAAATATGGGTAAGTAAAAACTGCTGAAAAAACTCCAGGTTTAAAAAACTCTAAAACACTCCTGGGCAGAGCTCTTAAAAATGTTAGGGTTGGGGCAGAACGAGGCTTGGAATAATAAGAGAGGTGATGATAGGGAAGACTGCAAGCTGCTTTCTTCTGGTAGACATTTGGTGACCAAAAGAAAGATTGACAGCAAAATAGTAGCATGCACAAAAATTAATTAGATGAGGTGCAGGTGTGCCATATTCCCGCTAAACAGAGAAACTGGCTGACAGGTAGCTACGTGGGATCTACTTTGCTGAAGTTGTTAACCATTTTACAGTCTAAAAATATATATTTTATTTAAATAAATACTCAAACTAGTAAGCGCTCAAGCAAATAAATACTCACAGTCCTACAAATTGCAAACAAGTATGCTGTGCAAAATTTTAGCCCATTCTAGTGTAAATGTGTACAGATGAAAACTTAACACAATGTTTCCTATTCAAATCAAGTAAGAAGGTGTTTTCCTATTAATTTTAAAGCACAAAGCACCAAACTTTTACTAATGCTCAAAGAAAAGAAAAAAGAATTCCAGTAACTATTAGGCCCCTTAAAAACCTTTGGCATTATAAATGCCAATTATTTGCTGACAGACGTAAACCTTAAGAGTATCAGGTCAGGCATAGTGAGTGCCTGCTTCCGGCTGTGCCCACGACACGGTCCATCAGTGCACCTCCGGGGCCCCACCTGATCCGAAGTCACTAACACTGCCCAACTGGCAACTGGGATACAAACCACTGCCCATTATGGAGAAGTTCTCATGCTAATTTTCACTGATGATTTAACCAGGATTGAACACGGGCCTTGAAGCAAGTCTTTCGGCTTTCGTTCACTGATGCACTGTTCTATCCTGAACATTTCATGCATAATAGCATGACATCATAGCACCGGTCTAATCCCCCCTGTTTACAACTTAGTTATTTATCTTTGAAAAGATTACCCCAGCAAGCTTAAGAAATGTCTAGACAGCATATTCCTTGTGCAAATGTCAAATACAGATCAGGATGCTGAGACCCGGCAGCACTTTTATGTAAAATGAACCTTGTCTCACAAAATATGCACACGCTGCTGCTAAACTCCACTTAAACTAGGATTAAATCTTTGTTTCATTAGGCAACGTGAGCTTTTTCTGACTAATTTCCATTTGGCATCTTGTGCATTTATACTAAGCTCTCATCATAATCATGGTTATAATCACTGATTGTGGAGGCATACCGAAATCCACCCCTACTTGCTGTATCTACGAGGAGGCTCAGAATCCATATTTAGGGACCCAAATACATGTGGCCTGATTTTCTGAAGTGCTGAGCACCTCCAAATCCCTCTGAAATCAACTGAAGTTGTTCTGCACTAATAAAAAGCAGGCCAATGCACTAAAATCCCAAAGATAATTTTATTTTACTGCATATTAAATTATCACATGAAAGATTAGGGCTTTTACCTCCGTTAAAGTGGGGTTACATATTCAGCAGCTACAACACAAGAAGCTCCATGGGGTTAGATAAAGTTACAAATTTCCTTGCTCTTCAGCATCTTTACTTACGTGTTATCAGCATGTGAAAAAAAGGAAAGATAAATAAGCAGTTCACGTGCCAATGAACTTGGAAGCCAGTACAGACAGGTATGAACCTACAGTTCCCTCAAATACTGTCGTTTTGTGCTTGTAAAGCAGATCTTGAATTGGTAAATAATAGCAATATTCTCAATAGTAATGAAATATTTAAGAAGAGGGAATTCCCAGAAACAGGAGAACCAAAGATTGACAAGAGTTCTAGTATCATAGTGAAGAGGTAATATAATTAATCTCTCATTTGCAACCTCAAATGATTTTCATAACTTGTTTATAAGCCTCTACTATAATACAATACCACTTTTACAGCATAGAATTAATCTCAGTAATTGTAACAGACATGTTCAAAGACAGTAAATCATCAACTGAAATAAAAAGGGTAATTTCAAGATTTAATCAAGCAGACAAGATGTACTTTTCAGTTGAAAAAAATGAATCCTCCTTTGTGAGTGTCTGTCAGATGAGTTCATGGAAGTGTTAACACCTTTGACTGACGGGTCATGCAAAAGTAATTTTTAAAAAAGGTATTTGGATTCCAGGAAAGTTTTCCTTGTGATCCATGAAAATTAAACTGCCTCTGCAACCCTCTCCAACCATTCGCGATCTCCAATGTATACCATCACCTTTTTTCTGACTCATCCCTCCACTTTCTTGTCCCTCCAATTTAATCTCCATAAAATTATTATGCCGCAAAGCAATACTTTTTTCATACTCCCCTTTACCTTGTGGCTCACTGGCAAACTGAGGGAGGGTCAGGAATGTAACAGTCCCAGACAAATACGTCAGTGTAAGACAGTGTGTGGAATGGAGATACTGCCTCCTACCATTTTTACTGTGTTTTGAATAAAGTAACGGTAATGACTATGCTTTATGTCAGTCTGTGATACACAACTGTGATAGTCTGCGCAATATAAAACTGCAGAGCATGTTTATGGATTGGCCACCTCTTGGGATTTAGGGATATTTTATGCCTCTTTCAGGACAGTCTCATCCTCGTGGGCATTTAGGAACAAGTTCTTTTGGAACTTCCAAGCCAAGCCAGGCACCGCCTGGGTTAGGTAGTTGCTATAAAGCTGCATTCTCTTGTCCTTTTCCTGAGCTCAGATGTCATATGTTGCTACTTTAGTAATAAACAGTTAAATTGTATTTAGGTAAAACATAAACTTGAGATGTTCAAGACCCATCTCTTCATAGTAATGTTCCTTTCCTGTCCCTAACAAGTCTAACAACTCATTTAATGAAGGAAATGAATCCAAGCCAGACTATTCCATTCTCCTGCAGAAGTGGATGGCTAGATCAGAGTTAAGTTTTTTCACTTAACTAAGTGAAAAATATCTATTTCCTATATATTATTATATATATAATATAGATTATAAAATATATATTTCCTATATATTAGGAAATATTTTATAAACTATCAAGTAACATGTAACTTTAATATATGCCATTTCTAAAACCCACATCAACACATTGTATACATCTTGTCAAGACAGAATGTTCAGAATCTAAAAGCAACTAACTTGCATAGTTTGAAATGGATATCATTGGTATAGGTAAGATAAAATAGACTCTATTCTTATTATAGATACTCATTAAAATTTAAAATGTGCTTTCTGATTCTATCACTGAATAATATATGCTTTAAAAATGTTTTGTTGTCACTTTACAATTAATAATTCATTTGTTTAGCTATGGACAGTAAACAGGTAGAAGATACTTCAGAAGCAAATTAAATTCAAAAAATTCAAAGCCTTATATGCAACCATGTCCCATTCAAAGAGAAAATGTAAGTATATGCAAAGGATGACAAGCAAACAACAGTATATATGGGCCTAACTTCTCAATTAAATCATCTTTTGGGGAAAAGACATGGCTGTCGTATCAGAATTTGATCTTGACAGTAGACCTACCAAAACCCAAGATGCCATAAAAAAACTTTAAGTTCAAGAGACACCTTGAAGGCTGCTATGATAAACACATTTGCTTTGTTTTATTATCAGTGGCGCAGATGCTATTCAATCCCCCACAGGACCATCACTCTCAGGAGAAAGCTGGCACACGAAAGCCTGCACTAATATAGTCCACCCTTTCAGCAGAACTTATATTAGCTTACTTCGGCTTTGTATTAAGGCAATCAAATGATTTTAAAGTCAGATGCTGGCATATGTAAGTATGGCCTGAAGTGTGAGTACAGTGACAAGACGGTTGTCAGCACTTGAAGGAAGACATCCTTGAATTGCTTCTATACTCCTAACTCTTAAATCACTGTATCAATTTCAAAGCACATACAGCTATGTCCATGCTTTTATGTGGACGGTCTGGAGCTCGGGTTAAACAATTAAAAAAAAAGGCATGGACTTCAGGCTGTAAAGGCCAGAGCCTGTGTGGTGGGTTGACCCTGGCTGGATGCCAGGTGCCCCCCAAAGCTGCTCTATCACTCCCCTCCTCAGCTGGACAGGGGAGAGAAAATATAAGGAAAGGCTCGTGGGTTGAGATAAGGACAGGGAGAGATCATTCACCAATTATGGTTGATGGTTGGACTCGATGATCTTAGAGGTCTTTTCCAACCTTAATGATTCTATGATTCTATACCATCACGGGCAAAACGCACTCAACTTGGGGAAGTTAGTTTAATTTATTGCCAATCAAATCAGAGTAGGATAATGAGAAATAAAACCAAATCTTAAAACACCTTCCCCCCACACCTCCCTTCTTCCTGGGCTTTACTCCCAATTTTCTCTACTTCCTCCCCCCCAGTGGTGCAGGCGGACAGGGAATGGGGGTTGCGGTCAGGTCATCACACATGGTCTCAGCGGCTTCTTCCTCACGAACTGCTCTAGCGTGGGTCCTTTCCATGGCATGCAGTCCTTCAGGAACAGACTGCTCCAGCATGGGTCCCCCATGGGGTCACAATTCCTGCCAGAAAACCTGCTCCACTGCAGGCTCCTCTCTCTCCACGGATCCACAGGTCCTGCCAGGAGCCTGCTCCAGCACGGGCTTCCCACAGGGTCACAGCCTCCTTTGGGCGCATCCACCTGCTCCAGTGTGGAGTCCTCCACGGGCTGCAGGTGGGTATCTGCTCCACCGTTAACCTCCATGGGCTGCAGAGGGACAGCCTGCCTCACCATGGTCTTCACCACAGGCTGCAAGGGAATCTCTGCTCCGGTGCCTGGAGCACATCCTCCCCCTCCTTCTTCACTGACCTTGGTGTCTGCAGAGTTGTTTCTCTCACATTTTCTCACTCCTCTATCTGGCTGCAATTGCCTAGGGTTTTTTTCCCCCCTTCTTAAATATTTTATCCCAGAGGCACTACCACCGTTGCTGATTGGTTCGGCCTTGGCCAGCGGTGGGTCCATCTTGGAGCCGGCTGGCATTGGCTCTATCGGACATGAGGGAAGCTTCTAGCAACTTCTCACAGAAGCCACCCCTGTAACCCCCCCGCTACCAAAACCTTGCCACACAAACCCAACACAACCTGTTAATTTCTTTGAAGAATTCCATCCATTGTTTGAAGCAGGAGGGACAAACAACTGCAACCCCCTAATATGGAAAATGTAATAATACTAAGAAAGGGACAGCAATAAACATTGTTTGTTTGATTTTTGTTTGTTTTGTTTTTAATCACCTGCTTATTTGGGATGGATAAACTGACTAGATTCAGAGGTAATGCCATCTTAAAGCTTCTTTAGTACCAGTCTGTGAATGCAAATGAAACCTAGGGATTTCCATAAATCTCAATCAATGAGGTTTCAACACTTTCAGTCCCAATTTACTGATGTCCTTTACTAGTCTTAAGTAAAACATTTTTTATTGAGACTCCCATAGTCACACACACATTAATAGCAAATGATTTTTAGTTTCTCATTTTCAAGAACATTAACTTAATCATGACAATGAGCGAGCTCCTTAGAAAGGCACTGCCAGTCCTTAAATGCCATTTTTAAAGTTCAGTGTAAGATAATTAACAGACTGAAAATGTCAGCACAAGATGAGACCAAGATGGTTACGTATTTCAAGATTTTATAAGCAACCACAGGAGTTATATCCTATCTCAGTGTATGTAGTCCTGCTGATAACTTGAAACTTTGTTATTTGCAAGTTTAGGACTTACTACTGAAGTGTGAAGATTAGGACTTATTTCTTAGTTTTTCCTCAGATTAACAATTATATTCAGTTATGATAGTGCTAAAATGCTACTGGAATTACAATATTAAGAGACATATATCTGAGAAACAAAAAAATCCTCTGAAATATTAAAAAAAAGCTATTGTAGACCACGCATGGCTATAGAAGACATCATCTAAAGAACAATAAAATTTCAGTCACTATTGGCAACAGATTAGATTGTAGATGGGAAAAATATACATGCTATATTCAAAATATGACAATTTCAAAATATTTTATTGAAATCAGCATACAAAAGATTTTGAAGGCTATTTCTCAATTGGTTAATTCTAAATATCCATGAAAAAGTAGTGGTTCATTTCCAAAAATCTCCACCACACGGTTATGTACTTTAAGAGCCTTTTGTTTTTCTAATCATTGCTTCCATCATATCCCACTGCTCTTTGGTAACCTAATAAAAGAAAAGAGCGTTTTATTGGAATTCTTTATAATAATTACACATCTAAGTATTTGTTTGAATGTAAAATAGCAAGCAAGGAATTTAATACCTTCTTCAAATCATTGAATTCTCCTGCCATAGAAACATATTCTCCACCATCCATTCTAATAACCTAGAAAAAGCATAAGCAGTGTATTTAATAATAGTGGGTTTTCTGTAGCATTCCCTTGTTATGAACTGTGAAAGTAATTTTTATTGATTTGGATCAGAAAAACCCATGTTCAAAATAATGTAATTCAATCATTTTTAGAAGTTCTTTTTAAAGGTAGTAACTATCATGCATTACAATTAAAAGGGTAACAAGGCTTGTAAAGAATTTCAAAGTAACAGTTTTTGTTTCATTTCTGAAACCAGGGCTTTAAAAAATACCAGCAAAACTCAGACCATCATCAGGTTAATTGTATAAACAAGATCAACTAAAACTTACTGCTCCATTAATCCAGCTTGCATAGTCACTGCAGAAATAGGCAGCAAGATTTGCAATTTCTTCTATAGTTCCGAGACGGCCACAGGGAATCCTCTCAATAATTTTCTTCTCAAATGAGCCTGTTGGGTCAAGGCGGCTAAAAGCACCCTGAGAATTAAGAGACACATTTGGTGAAAAAAAAAGAAGTTATAACTCTATCAGAAAATAAAATCCAACGGAGATTTGACTCTGCATAAACAATATGAAGTTAACATTTGTGAGTAAGCTGTCTACCCCATCTTTGTCAGTAGGATGAGAAAGAAGTAGGGAACAGAATTTACCCCTGTTGCACTGATATGCATCCACTGAGGGTGATAAGCTGGAATTTAACATGTTTGGGATAGTCACCCACCATCTATCTACGAAAAACAAAAGGGGTTAATAATCTTTGTTTCCCAAACACCTTTGATAAACATTTGAGGAAATAAGCAAGACTCAAAATTGCTGCATGGACAGGGGAGAGGAACAAGGAGAGAAGAGGAGCAGGAAAAGTGACAAAAAAATTATACATGACACAGAGTAAGTAAACCTGAAAAGGGGAAAAAAAAAAATTTAACTTCGGTTGAATTGCACCAATGGCTAGAACTCAAAGTCACCGGAAGTTTTAGTATTTGAATAGCTTAGAATGGCATGGGAAACAGAAGGTTTTTTGTTCTTCCTGGCTCCTCCACAAGGAAACAACCTCCTCAGGCAAAATCAGAAATGTATTAGTAACATTCATGTTAAGTTACTGAAGTTATGAGAGTTAAAGCACACTGTGATTTATGTAATTGTGGCTGTACTCACGCCATTTAAGTCTTCTATTGCCATGTTTTTAAATGCCAGTGTATCAGCTTAATGGTATTGCGCTTGTACGCTTTTTTCTTTTCCTATCATGACTTACAACAGTGTTTTTTAAAGACATGGATGTAGCCCCTAAGGCAGAAAGCCTCGACTTTGCAATATGCTGTTTTAAGTAAAGCCGGTCTGCCTTTTTATGCTTTCAGGGAAATTTTAACCTGGAACCAATATGACAAATGTAGTACTTTATTAAGAACACACAGTATCTCAAGTGGGATATATGCTATTAGTTTAAATCAGAAACATTAACAGGAGGTAGAAATATTGACATTTAAAGCAGTTAACTTGCCAAAAGTTATGCGAATCTATAAATTAAAGTGATCTTGCCACATGATATAGTGGATGCCAGAAGTTTGTATGGATTCAAAAAGGAACAGGACAAACTAAAGGAAGAAAAAAATCCATCGATATGATTACACTATGAAGAGATATTAACTGTATCAAACTCCCTGGGCCATAGACTGCCAGAGGCTGGAGACATAAAGAAGAAATGTCATTAAATGTTTTTCTTCTACTCTTGCCTAAAAATCCACCAGATACAAGGCCTGGAGGGCTTTTGGTCTGATCCTGTAATGTTGATTCAGCATTCTTATAACTCTGCTGATACTGCCACTTTATCTTTCTTTACAGTCAAAAAAGGTAAAACTGAGTCATCCAGTGTAGCATGTAATACTGACAAGAGGAAAAAAAAAAAAAAAAAAAGCAAGCAACCCTGCACCCCTACTCCCAAAACAACAGCAAAACCAACCGTGAAACATTTTACAGGTAGTAGTAATACCATTATTAGCTGTTACTGCTCATAATTGTAATATTTTGATTCAACGTGAAATGGATCCTCCTCTCTCCTCCTTCAGGACTGCTTTCTTTTTTCTTCCTGTTCCAGCTGGTCTGGATTACTTCTTTCAAACCCTCCAGTCCTCCTTTTCACTCATATCAAAGCTTCACATTTCCTTGCTGAATTAGTTTTTCCTCTTTCTAGTTTTGTGATTTTCAGCAAAACTAGTGAGATTCTGTTCTCATATACCTAAAAGAGATTCTGAAATTTTGGAATTGATGAGATGTTTTGTTTAAAAATTAGGAGTTCAGGCAGAAATAGGCACTTTTACTCCATCAAGTGTAAGAACTCACTTCACTTGACAAACTAGGTACGTACAGTTGATAAGAATCAACATTAAATATTTTGATATATCATTTCTTTGAAACACTAAAAAAAAGATTTCATTTATATTAATGTAGTAGAAGAGGCAGTGGCAGGTTTCAGAAGTTCAAGAAATTCTATTTTACGAAAGAATTATTGAGAGGTAGTGTGTTCAATATTCCAGCGCAGTCTTGACTACCAAGGAAATCATACTTGAATTTAACAGTTACAGAAAAGGTTAGACTATCTTAAAGTTAAGTCTGTACTACAAAGCATATTCAAGGCTGTGTTCCACTTCATGCTATGTACCTTAGTTTTTATTGGACCTGGTTGAATCACATTGAATCTCATCCCATATTTACCCCATTCAGCCGCAAGAGACCTAAAAATTCATTAACAGAATGCATCAATATTTTAAACACAATATTTTAATAATGCTATCCAGCAAAAAAAAAAACCAACTTAAAACTGAATCAAATGTGTAAATACCAGCATTTTCCTGAAACAGGCATTTCTACTTAAGAGGTTTTTTGTTCTTAACAAAAACATTTCAGAGAAGGGAAAAAAAAAAATCACATTCACAAACAGAGGAATATTGTTTTAATAGATGCATCATAGATAAAGCAACATTAAGGAGCAATTCTTTCTCCCTCACAAATCATACAGATGATTTTGTCACCTAAACTCCTTGACTAACAACTGTTAGGCCACCATCTTTCTCTCATAATTTAGACTATCCCGCAAGTATACATTTCTAACATTTTCAACATAGCTCTCATATTAGATGTTTTGAAATAACACAAAACGGAGGTTACATTCTAAAATGGGACCAGTAGAATAATTTTGCTTTATGGCAACATTTTCTCTGCATAAGTAGTACTTCAGATAGATTCACTACGGTGAACAAATTAGCTGGGTCATAAAGTCTCTGAAAAGTACACACTTCAGTTGCACCTCTATCGAACAGAAATCGAGACCATCGCTCATTCCCTCATTTTTTCCTGGATAAAGAATTCTAGTTACTAAAAGGCTGCCAAACTGTTCAATTCCTTCTGCCAAAGTGCAGAGGAGGATCTATTTGCTATGAAGGACTGTCCTATAGTTAATAACGATTTTGTTTGCTAAGTAACATGGATACGTCATGATACTGTTTTGAATTAAGTATAACCACAGATCTTAATTTAAAATAGTGATAGGAAATAAATTTCTTTATGAAACTAAATAGGTGAAGCAGCAGTATACTCCACCCAAATACAAGCACTTCTTTTCTTGAGACAAAAGAAAATGGAAAGCACTATAGACCTCGTACAGCTCCCCTAATAACTGTCTTTAAGTGCTTTAGGTGCTTTAAGTGCTTTAGGTTCACCTATGAAAATGCAAGAGAATCTGATTATCGAAACTCTGTAATTGAAACTTTTGAACTCGCTATTGCCAAAAGAAGTAGTTCCACTTGTCCTTCTCTCGTCCTTGTGATAAAAATCATCCACTCGTCCTTGTGATAAAAAGCATCACAGTAATAGCAGTGAATACTTCCTTCTGTAAGGAGCTGTCAGTATACTATTTTCTTGCTAGGATACTGGAGACTAGAAGGTTCTCTTATGATACAGTGGAACAGGAGGACTATACCAACTAGCTCCATTTTTATAGACCAATTACCCTATCTCAAGGATGTGAAAAGCAGAACACACATTTTGCTATATTACTCACTTGCTCATTGCTTCTACACCAGCTTTGGCAGAGGCGCTCGGCAACACAAATCCTGAACCACTCTCTGCATAAATTGTTGTAATAGCCAGGAATGCTGCTCCTGGAAGTTGCAAAAACATTAAAAAAAAACCCCACATCAAACAAACAAAAAATGCATGAAGATCAAACTCTGAAATTAAGGTAAAAAGCAACCTCAGTGGTACAGAATTTTGCAGCTCAAGTGTTAGGGATGCCATTTCACTCTGGGTTGTAAAAAGGTATTTCGAAAACCTAGTCTTGGAAGCTTTGCTTTCAAGCCTTTTTATTTCAGTTCCCTCTTTTCCATGAATGTTAAGAGTTGTTCCATGTAAGTGTAAATAGCTATTGATTAGGCTCCAAACGTCTAAACCCTCAGACTTCTACTGATAATTTACATGTGCCAATCAGTCTAACTGGTGTGGAGGCCTAAGATCTTACAGTGTCTTTTTAGAAGCTGCCCTAGCCTAGTAGCCACTAACCAGGTAATTTGTCCTAATTTCATCAATTCCTGGCTGAAAAAAAAAAAAAATAAAATAAAAAATCAGCATTAATAATTTATATTTTTATAATCTTAAAATGACACCATTTAGGGCTTCAGATAAAGTTTATGCAGAAAAAAACTAAAGGTTTTTTAAGAAATTTTCAGAAGCTTTTTCTGCAGTAGAGCTTATGACAAAGTTTTCCCCATTATTATTCCAACAAACTGTATTCTAAAAAGACCACTTTCTTTTATATGTTATATTTTACAACAGATTTAGCAGAAACATTATGGAAAATAATGGAAACTGCAACTGTTTATTTAATCTTTCTTTTATAGAAGCCTGCAAATTCTAATTGTCTGATCAATGATTAGCATGAACTTACTGTAACTGGGAAAAGGAGGACAAGGGACGACAGTTCACTACTTACGCCACTAACGTAACTAAAATAACTGTTCTACTTACTGCATTTTAAAAATAATTTAATTAGAATGGCTACCCATGGGATATTTCTAAAACAATATACATTACTGATAGAACGTATGTGACAATGAAGTAGAGACTCAGTTAAAAAATTACTGTAATGTTACACAAGAGAAACTAAAAAGAACCATAAACAAGTGCTGACAGAAATGCCAGCAGATATCCGGAAACCATGGACCCTATTTATAAAAAAAGTAGTCTACAGTGAGAGACTTCAAAAAGAAAAATCAACAGAGGCAAAAAACACAGAACAACTTCGAAGTTATCTAGAGTTGATTGTTAATTATACATTTTGCAGAATTAAACCATAGAATTTTTAAAATACAGGTTAAATAGAGGTGAGTTGGGTGAATGTAACACAGAAGCAAGAATGACTGATAAATTTACAGCTCTGAAGTTTAAAGTACACTTCAGTTCATATACAATTTTTATTTCTAAAGCCTATATTTAAGGCTTTAAACTAAAGTTGCCGGGGAGGGGAACCTCAATCCATCCCACTCCTACCAGTTTGATGCCAGGGCCAGCAATAGATGCCCAGAGCCTGGAGAAGGAACACAGGTCAG
>NW_008824866.1:4277861-4282725 GCF_000699105.1 Pygoscelis adeliae
GTCCATGGGCCCCGATGAGATCCACCTGCAGTTCCTGAGGGAACTGGCGGATGAAGTTGCTAAGCCACTATCCATCATATTTGAGTCGTGGCAGTCCAGTGAAGTTCCCACTGACTGGAAAAGGGGAAACATAATCCCCATTTTTAAAAAGGGAAAAAAGGAAGACCCGGGAAACTACAGGCCAGTTGGTCTCACCTCTGTGCCTGGGAACATCATGGAGCAGATCCTCCTGGAAACTATGTTAAGGCACATGGAAAATAAGGATGTGATTCGAGACAGCCAACATGGCTTCACTATGGGCAAATCGTGCCTAACAGATTTGGTGGACTTCTATGACGGGGTTACAGCATTGGTGAATGAGGGAAGAGCAACTGACGTCATCTACCTGGACTTGTGCAAAGCATTTGACACTGTCACGCACGACATCCTTGTCTCTAAATTGGAGAGACGTGGATTTGACGGATGGACTACTTGGTGGATAAGGAATTGGCTGGATGGTTGCACTCAAAGATGTGCGGTCAAAGGCTCCATGTCCAGGTGCAGACCAGTGACGAGTGGCGTTCCTCAGGGGCTGGTATTGGTACCGGCACTGTTTAAGATCTTTGTCGGCGACATGGACAGTGGCATTGAGTGCACCCTCAGCAAGTTTGCAGATGACCCAAGCTGTGTGGTGCGGTCGACATGCTGGAGGGAAGGGATGCCATCCAGAGGGACCTTGACAGGCATGAGAGGTGGGCCCGTGTGAACCTCATGAGGTTTAACAAGGCCAAGTGCAAGGTCCTGCACCTGGGTCAGGGCAATCCCAAGCACAAATACAGGCTAGGTGGAGAATGGATTGAGAGCAGCCCTGAGAGAAGGACTTGGGGGTGTTGGTTGATGAGAAGCTCAACAAGACCTGGCAATGTGCACTTGCAGTTCAGAAAGCCAACTGTATCCCGGGCTGCATCAAAAGCAGCGTGGCCAGCAGGTCGAGGGAGGTGATTCTGTCCCTCTACTCCGCTCTGGTGAGACCCCACCTGGAATACTGCATTCAGCTCTGGGGCCCCCAACATAAGAAGGACATGGACCTGTTGGATCAAGTCCAGAGGAGGACCATGAAGATGATCCTGGATGATGCTGGAGCATCTCTCCTATGAAGACAGGCTGAGAGAGTTGGGGTTGTTCAGCCTAGAGAAGAGAAGGCTTTGGGGAGACCCTTCTTGCAGCCTTCCAGTACCTGAAGGGGGTCTACAAGAAAGCTGGAGAGGGACTTTTTACAAGGGCATGTAGTGATAGGACAAGGGGAAATGGCTTTAAACTGAAAGAGGGTAGATTTAGATTAGATATAAGGAAGAAATTCTTCACTATGAGGGTGGTGAGGCAGTGGAACAGGTTGCCCAGAGAGGTGGTGGATGCCCAATCCCTGGAATTGTTCAAGGCCAGGTTGGATGGGGCTTTGAGCAAGCCGGTCTAGTGGAAGGTGTCCCTGCCCATGGCAGGGGGCTTGGAACTAGATGATCTTTAAGGTCCCTTCCGACCCAAACCATTCTATGATTCTATGATATTCATAAAATATCTAACCAATTAACTCCTCTAATTCTGTAAAACTTCAGTGCATAAATAAATAACACACTAGCAGATTACAAATCCCTTTTAAATACCAGTACAAACTTAAGAGTCTAAAATCAGAGCACTTTTATTATTTACTAAATTAAGTTTAATGTAGGTCATGCTGCAGACCTAAAGGATGTGCCAGTGTTCTAGTAACTGTCAGATATATAGCATCCTCAGAGACTATGTTGTTCTAAAATATTTGCATTGGGTAGCAGAAACTAAGGTCTCTGCTCAAACTTATAAAACAAGCAAGTAAAAAGAAAATGAAGGTGGAGAATGAGAGGACAAACAGGTATGCCTGATTTACTTGCAAAAACATGTCTTAAAGAAAGCCTTAAATAAAAAGTCTTTCATACAAATGGAATCCCCTAGAAAGAAGGCATGCAAATAATAGCAAAAGAAATTCACATGTTTTGGAAGCTTAGAGGAAGAGAGACAGCATGAAGGTGAATGACTTCTGGATTTTGCCGAACATGAAGGTGGAAGCAAGGAAAGTAGCTTTTCATTCAACAGCAGCAGAGACAAAGGCATTTTTAAAGCCGTATTTCATATTACTATAGGGAGACACTGCATGCAACTGGAAGGCCATAAAGCAAACTATTACAATAGTTTGCTATAATGATATAGTAAGTCAGAGTTGGGGATGGGTTTTTAATGTGGGGATATTAGCACTAGAATGGTGGAAATGGTTTTTTTCAGGTGCTGCTAAAATATATGTGGGAAATACCTTGTCAACTGACCAAAACTGTTACAGACTTACTGAAACAACATTAACTTTATATTGTTATCATTAAATAGCATAAACCCACTGGGTACTTTTTGGAGAGGAGTTTTGAAGAAATTCAACTAATTCAAGACTTAGAGAAATACAGTGCAAATACAAAAGGATTATTTCAACACGGTGGCTGTACCTAGGAAACAGGATTCAGAACTAAGGCCACATGGCAAACCATAATATACCTCACTGCTTTTAAATGCTATTTGAGATGATAGCATTCTGATCAAATAATAAGCTCAATGTTTTCCAATTCATAACTAGAAGATAATGTAAAATGAAAGCAGTTCTTTGTATATAATCTATGATATAACATAGAAGGGCATACGTTATCTTTCCCTTAAAGACAATAACCTGGTTAAGTAAATCTTTGGCTAAATAGTGTATCAAAGAACTATCATATTTTTAAGGTAAAGCCAAAATATTGGATTAAACTCCTAGGTAGTCTAGAACTAAGAATTATACCTGGGAAGATAAAACCTAATACTGATTTCAATTTTTAATTTCTTTTTCAAATTATCTCAAAGGTAATATTCTCTAGTGCTATTAGTCAAATACCACAGCTGTGAATTTTATTTAAGTGTAGGAGGAAAATTTGAAGTGATATCCTGACTTGCTGTTCATTTAAATAAATGCCACATGTTCAGTTGCTCAATTAAACCAACATAGATATAGAAGACTCAAAAGAAATAACATATATTTTAAACAAAGCCTTATTTTTAAAATTTTAAAAACATTTTATAACTAGTACAAACTCTGCAATCAGATTTTTTTATTCAACCTCATGGCCTCTGGGTCCAATTTTAAGGGCAGATTCTACAATGAAGTAATCGCTAGCCAGTTCTACTGTGTGATATTTAAGTATGGCTTTACTCAAAATGAAGTTTCTTTGTAAAAAAGATGTAGAATATTAAAAATTGTGTTTCTTTTCAAACTCTCAAAACTGGCTCTAATAATAGTAAGGCAAGGAAAGCAAGTAATAATGTCACAATGCGTAGTTACCATTTATCTTAAGTTTAAGATACCTTTTTGTACTTTAACAAGCTCCTTTCCGATTTCCAGAGTTACAAAAGCAGTACCATTAAGCACAATATCAGTTATCGTTTTCCATGCATTAGCAGAAAGTCGTTCAGAAGGGGAAATAAAGTTTCCAGCTGCGTTGTTTATCACAACCTGAAACACATTAAGGAAAACCTAAGTGTTAACTAAAAATAACTCTTCCTGAGAGAAAAGCAAAGAATTTACAAGGAACTTCTTAGTGTTTCCAGGTAGGAAAGTAGAAATATCCTCATCAAATGAGGGGCAGGGGGGAGGGGGGGGGAGAGGAGAGAGAGAGAAAATAATCCATCAGAAATTTTAATATCTGCAGTATAGATATGTATCAGTAACAGAAAATGAGCTGTATTTCCAAACTGCTGTAGTTACTAGTCTAGTACTGAGGAACTGTAAGTGTAGAGGGTGACTTAAGTCGCTATTTTCCATAGTGTCTCAAGTGCATCTTAACAGAAAGTTTGTCCCCACCAAGCTCCAAGGTCACATATCTCATTTAACGTAATGGATGCATGGGAATAAAAGCAAAAGAAGTTCAGGTAACCTGATGACTAAAGTCTGGATTAACTGACCGTTGCTTAACAGGAAGTCTAATCAGTTGTGACAAAGAGAATATTATGATTTAGTGAACTGCAAGCAACCACTACAAAACTTTTTTTTGAATAGACATATATCCATCACTTGTTGCCTTTCTACAAACAATAATTAGGCAGAGGATACTTTTGATACATCATCTGCTTAGCCCTTCAAGCTAGCAAGTCAGATATATTTTTTAAGGGGACTAAACATCACATAAGCAGTTTCTAAACCAAAACTTATGTGGCCAGATCTTGTGTATTTAATAATAATATAATGTGCTGAATCAATAAAATGGTGTATTACTTATGGAATGGCACCTAGATTCATGTAGGTTTGCACATAAAACAGTGTCTTTGTCCTGAAGAACTTCTGGGCTAAATTAAGATATTAGAATTTTCAGTAACAAAACAGAGCACAGCACATATCGCATGAATATAAAACAAATAAAATACAACAGCCATAAATTATACATATAAATGGCAAATACAATTTAAAGGCCTCCCCACAGTTTGAAGGAAAAAAAAAATCCAAACACCTCAAGATACTGAGGAGGTTACTTGAATCACTGAATAAATACAGCGAAGACACAATAATAAAACTAGTGAACTAAGGACTGCATGATACAATCTCTGAAGTATGTAGGTATATATGAATCATAGAATCATAGAATCATTAAAGGTTGGAAGAGACCTCCAAGATCATCGAGTCCAACCATCAACCCAACACCACCATGCCCACTAAACCATGTCCCTAAGCGCCTCATCTACCCGTCTTTTAAATACTTCCAGGGATGGTGCCTCAACCCCTTCCCTGGGCAGCCTGCTCCAATGTTTAACCACTCTTTCAGCAAAGACATTTTTCCTCACG
>NW_008824866.1:4283385-4287671 GCF_000699105.1 Pygoscelis adeliae
GTTTTGCCGCGGTTTTGCCGCCTCAGGAAGGGTCCCCCGGCGCGATCCTCCGATTCGGAGCCCTTCTCTCTGAAGGCTTCAGATAACTATGACTGCCAAAACAATCCGTATGACAAAAGAATGATTGCTTTCTAATTGGGAGTAACAGTCTTGGGGACGGAATGAACAAAACAAAGCTAGAAGGAATACGATACTGCCATTAACTTCTATCTTCTATCTCACCTCACATGCACAGTGGCAATGATACCCAGGCTTGCAGTATTCGTAAACATAGGTGTCATGTCTGTCACTAAGAGAAAAACTAGACAAAAAGAACTGAATATTCAATTTACTCTGCAGTCTCTCTTAAACACACAGAATGTGTGAAATTAAAGAGAAAGGAAATGCTTGTAAAGAACAAGTCATGGGAAGTATTTATTCAGAAAATTATTGGTGTACTAAAAAAGTAATATATAGGAAGAAGTCTCCTCCCTCTCTGCACACACTTAAAACCTGGAGATCGTGATGTGCTTTGGCCAAAAACTGCAGTAACTAGTAGTCAAAATAATATCCAGAGTATCTTGTCTACAAATCAGGACAGTGAGCTGCCTTATTTTATAGCACTGTTATAGCATACAGCTGTGAGAAATAGTTTCTCCACTTCTTACTACATTTAGAATTCAGTAGGTTCTCTTCCATGTCTATACCAAGCTATTGGTGAATTCAAAGTGTCTACAATATACATATGACAGTTTTAAATCTACAGTAAAGTTTTAAATCTCACTGACTATCCTTTACATCGATGTTAACATCCTCACCACACTTTCTATCAGCCAGCAGAATCCAAGTTGTTTCTCTCACGATCAAATCAGAATTTGGTGCCTATCATTGTTCAGACTCCACCAGACCACCCTTCTCGAGCAACAGTCTGATGTAAAGAGCTCTGTGTTTTGTGCCAAACTATTAAAAACCAGATGCTTAGCTTGACTGAAGATTTTTTCCTTGATTTTATGAGAATTTAGTTTTCAAGTTGGAACCTTCTTTCTGTATTTTAATAAGCTAAGCAAGGACCAAAGATGTTTATCATTACTTCAATTTCTAATTTGTGAGACATTCTGTTAATAAGCAACAGGTGTAATTCGGTACCAACACAGGTAAGTCACCTTTTCAGGAGGATTTAAGGGCAATATTCTGTTCACTTAATTAATTCAAAGAATCCCATCATAATTGTCCCACTGTTTACAAAGAAAATGTTAGTCCTTAAGAGTAAGGACAAAGACGTTTTGTCTATTTGGCCACTAAGTATTTTAAGAACCACAGGAATAGAGTAACCAGTCTAACTGTGAATGCTAGCTTTATCTCGAAGTACCGCCACTTTTTGTCTGGTGTCTCTTTAGACTCCATTAACTTTCTATCACAGTCATTTTCTTCATACCTACTATGCAGAGTATTTTCAGTAATGAAGACTGAAGTTCTTTCCTTTCACTAGAACACTTACATCAGGATGTCCTGCCACTTGGATTATTTCAGCAACAGCATTCTTAACTGAAACTGGATCTCTCACATCACACTGGATGGCATGAACCTATATAATAATGGAAAGGCAGCTGTAAGACTTCAAAACTGTATCACTCATAAATTAAACAAGCCCGCAGAAGCACATAAATGCATAAAAATCCTATAACCATTTAAAGTATAACTAACATATTCACAATTCTGTAAAAATTTACCTTATTCCCAGTTTTAGAAGAAATTTCTTCTGCTGCTCCTTTCAAAACATCAAGCTTCCTAGAAATAAGTATACAACATCACTAAATTTCAATTAAATGCAATTAAAATTCAGATTAATAAAATCTGATTATTTTTTCTGAGCAAATATGAGCTAAAACTTAAAATACGTGTGTGCGCACATGCGGGCTGCTGATTTTCATGAAAATAGAGCTTTAAGTTTAAGATAAAACTATGTTTAGTCACTAACTTTCTGAAAGAAAACTTTAAATCTAAGTAATTTCTGGTTAGTGCTACTTCAAAGCAACTCAGAAGTGACTACAGTAAGAGACTATCTTAAGCTAATCAAATGTGATAAGCTAGAAAAAATATTTTCATTCTGAGTACATAATCATAACAAACTTAGTTTTAGCTACTACTCTACTAGTATTTAGAAGGGACATGCATATTCAGATTTAAAACTAAATATCTAAACCACTGTTTGGACGAATGTCACAACGCTTTTGTTTATTTTGATTAAAAATGAGATTGTTTTTCTAGCCTTTACTGAAGTGCTACTTAAGTAGAAAGATCATCTTCATTAAGGGAAAACCAGGGCTGTTTTTAAAGTCATTAGAATTAAGAAGAATGGCTTTAATTCTTTATTGCAGTTCAAATCTGCATCAAGAACACCTGCAATAATACATTCAAAATGTTCAATAATGGCCATTTAAATTTTTGGTTTTCTTTTAGGCTTTAGTTGAATTTATGTCTAATATTCTGCGTTATTTTACTCCTGCATTTCATGGAAATGCATTTAGTTTATTTCTTCCTACTGCTGGTTACACCATTAGTCATTTGTAGATGGATCTGCAAGTTTCTGGTATTTACAATATGACATTATAATTTAAAAGTGTACTGAAATAGAGTAAACAAATTTATCCAGTTTATGAAGAAGAAAGCAAGATCCATTATGAAAAAGAAAACAGATCCATTCAGCATGCAGTACTAAATGAAAGCTCTAAAACGTCTTCATTAATATTTACCGGCTTGCTATAACACACTTGGCACCTAAACTGGACAAGGTTGTTGTCATCCCTTTGCCAATCCCAGTACCTCCACCAGTTATAAAGGCCACCTTCCCTTGAAAGGTATTTGGTGGCAACATCACTTTCTGAAGAGGTAAAAAGAAGGCAGCTTGCGGTGCACTGCTCTCTTGATGCAGCACATTTGGCCCACGGCTGAAAAACTGAAGGAAAAAAAGGGGAAAGTTAGTTTTTTCTCATTTCTGTATACAAGACTGTTATGCAAGATTAGATTTTCTTAAGAGTGGAGGTAACAACCGTAACTGCCTTATTATAAACTGAATGTAAGAATGATTAGATTGTATTAT
The DNA here is from genome assembly GCF_000699105.1 of Pygoscelis adeliae. NCBI lineage: Eukaryota > Metazoa > Chordata > Aves > Sphenisciformes > Spheniscidae > Pygoscelis > Pygoscelis adeliae. Next base: position 4,286,465 of record NW_008824866.1, read on the forward strand.
ATGAAAACACACAGACCTTCACATAAATGCTAATACTAGACTAGGAAAGTACCTGAGCTATTTGTAGATGTTCCATTCCAACTAGAGAACTATTGAAAAAAATATTTTAATCATAATTTTTGTTATTTTGAAAGTTAGTTATTCTTATGTCTGTCACTTTTACTAAAGTGTGTGGAAAACCATTACCAACTAATTACAGACTCCCAGCAGGATTTGGGTTTCAGATTCATATATGTACTGTACTTTATGCATAAGGAGTTTAGCCCTACCAAATCCATGTGATTTTGAGATTACATGTGTATATATTTACAAACTCAAAAGCTTCAGTAGTAGCTTCAAGGCTTTGATGCTTTACTATTGTAGTCAACGAAACATTCTTCTTTACTGGAGAATGGGGCAGAATCAAACTCCATGAGACCTGTCCCAATCGTTACTGGAGCTGCTCAGCAAACCAATGGCATCTCCCAGACAAAGTTGTGCAAGGTTTGGTTATCAGCATTATACTCTGTCCCAGCAGAAATACCATTACCAGAAATTTACCTCCCATGGTCCTTGCAAAAGACAAATGGTTGGTACGTGTTTAAAAACGTACATAAAAAGAGAAGAAAATTCAGTACTGCATCTAGTGTTCCATGTTAATAAGAAAACATCCCATCAATGCAATGAGAAATCTGTGATGTCACCAAGAAAGTCGCAGCAAAAATAGCCAAGAGGATATTTCTAGCATCCTAAAACACTAAACTAACTCAAGCTCTAAACTAAATACTAAATTAAATGCTTTGGGACAGCAGCATTACAGTAATGATTCAAAAATTGCCAAATTATTTAGAATACAAAAGTTACCTTAACCTGAAGCTTCAAACACTTTTAAGTGTTTGATCGACCTGCTGTTCACAAACAGAGAAGGACTGGTGGGAGATGTGGTGGTCGGAGGCCGTCTTGGGCTTAGCGACCATGAAATGGTAGAATTCTCAATTCTTGGTGAAGTAAGGAGGTCCTTAGGGCACCGAGGAGGGCGCACAGCAAGCTCACTACCCTGGACTTCGGGAGAGCAGACTTTGGCCTCTTCAGGGATCTGCTTGGTAGAGTACCATGGGACAAAGCCCTGGAGGGAAGAGGGCTCCAAGAAAGCTGGGTAATAGTCAAGGATCACCTCCTCCAAGCTCAGGAGCGATGCATCCCAACAAAGAGGAAGTCAGGCAAAAAC
>NW_008824866.1:4287720-4288004 GCF_000699105.1 Pygoscelis adeliae
CGCTTGTGGAAGAAGGGGCAGGCGACTCAAGAAGAGTACAGGGATCTCGTTAGGTCGTGCAGAGAGGAAATGAGAAAGGCAAAAGCCCAGCTAGAACGCAACCTGGCCGCTGTCGTTAAAGACAACAAAAAAAGTTTTTACAAATATATTAATGACAAGAAGAGAGCCAGGGAGAATCTCCATCCTTTATTGGATGCGGGGGGGAACATTGTCACCGAGGATGAGGAAAAGGCTGAGGTACTTAATGCCTTCTTTGCCTCAGTCTTTAGCAATCAGACTAGTTA
>NW_008824866.1:4289114-4296594 GCF_000699105.1 Pygoscelis adeliae
GTGGCCAGCAGGTCGAGGGAGGGAATTCTGCCCCTCTACTCTGCTCTGCTGAGATCCCACCTGGAGTACTGCGTCTGGCTGTGGAGCCCTCAGCATAAGAAAGACACAGACCTGTTGGAGCGGGTCCAGAGGAGGGTCACAAAAGTGATCAGGGGGATGGAACACCTCTCCTATGAAGAAAGGCTGGGAGAGTTGGGGTTGTTCAGCCTAGAGAAAAGAAGGCTTTGGGAAGACCTTCTTGCAGCCTATCAGTACTTCAAGGGGGCTTGTAAGAAAGATGGGGACAGACTTTTTAGCAGGGCCTGTTGTGACAGGACAAGACGGAATGGGTTTAAACTAAAGGGGGGTAGATATAGACTAGATATAAGGAATAAATATTTTATGCTGAGGGTGGTGAAACACTGGCACAGGTTTCCCAGAGAGGTGGTGGATGCTCCATCCCTGGAACCATTCAAGGTCAGGTTGGACGGGGCTCTGAGCCAGCTGACCCTAGTTGAAATGTCCCTGCCCATGGCAGCGGTGTTGGACTAGATGACCTTTAGAGGTCCCTTCCAACCCAAACTATTCTATGATTTTATTTTTGATGTGCAAAAAATTAGAAGAATAAAAGTTCTATTTACCTTCTCTAATACCAATTTGTACTTGAGCATTTAATGTGTTTATTTGAATACAACAAATTCTAGTATAATTTTAGGAAAGAAGACTGAATGGTGACTCTCGTATGGTGTTATTACTAAAAACATGCAATTGTTCAATAGGTTGACACAAAGAAGAAAGGTTATTTTTAAATAGTAAAAATATTACAACTTATTGTTCTATTTACTAACTCACATTTTCAACACTAAAACTAAGAGACAACATTTTTAGTGGTAGCTGAATAATTTGTACATGCCATAGCTATAATGCACAGGGATGGGGGTTTCACAGAGCTTAAAGCTGGCCTGAGAAAGTGTGCATGTGAATCTGTCTGTGGTAACACCTTTTCATATGAGTAACACAGGTGAAAACAGAGTATAATCATGGAATTACACTGCCAATTTAACAGAGCTCATGACGCAATCCCTAGACGCAATCTATCCTGATGCAATTACCAGACGCAATCTCTAGAGAGGTGTGCTGCTTACCGGGGGCTCATATCACCTTTAAAGGTCCCTTCCAACCCAAACTATTCTATGCTTCTATGTTCCAAATGATGAAAAATTCTCTAAGAGTGAAGAAGAGTTTTGGGCACTATGTAAAACAAGATTAAGAATGTAAAGCTCAAACTAAATTATCACAAAAGTAAAGCAGTGCAACAAGTCCTACAGCATTTATGTTACATGTGTACTTTAGGGATTCTTTCTGGAACTTGGACTCTTCAGCTATGCGCAACAGCTTCTCACAAAGCAAAAAATAAACCAAAGGTGGTTCTAAGGAACACAAGCAGATCAAATAGAAAATCAAAAGAATGTCACATTCTTCTGCAATAACAAAATTCCACAGATCAGATCTGCCACCAAATGTCTGTAAAATACTGATGACTTTTTTTTTTTTAATTCTCCCAATGAAACTAAAATTTGCATATTTTCACAGAGTACCAGAATACTATTAAGCCTCCAGAAAAGGGGAGTGCGAAGATTCTCTTTCAGGTCTTTCTTAGTAGTCCCCTACTCATCTCATCTCTCTACAGGTATGCAGGGAGAGAAAAGGGCTCCCTCTGGAGAACTTCAGCTCATGGCAGAGACTGCAAATCAAGACAGCATTTGGACTCCTCTTCCTCCAGTATAAGGAGATAACTGGAGGTAACCCCCACGCAGTATTGAGTCTTCCTGATGAGATGCTCTAGTGACAGACACAGCCCGCTCCTCTTGCTCACCACCACAGAAACCATGCAAGCAGCTTTCCTCCTGCTTGGGGAAGATGAGGGAGCCGGCCACAGCAGGGGCAGGTAGGAAGACTGCACTAAGACTAATAAAGTACTGGAACGCAAGCAGCCAGTAAAGTTGGTATCATTCAGCAATCTTCTCATGAGACTGCTACCGTCTCATTACTAGCTTGCAAAAGGGGCTTCCGTGACAGGATTCACTAAATTTACTCATTCCACCATTTAAGGTCAAGGTTTTAAATTAAACCTCAGGCGTAAAGAGAGATATAAAGAAGCCAGGAAACAGCATTAAAAAACAAAACATGAACAAAACAAAAAACAACCCTCACCCAGGGGGTGGAAGTGAATCATGAAATTACTGCAGAAGGCCCTCTCGGAAGCACACAAGTGGTCACTGGTAAGAAGCACCCTGCCTTGGCAGAACTCACTAGAAATGGCCTCCAGGAACACCCACACAAATCAGCCATATCACTGCTTGGATGGCAACATTCAAACCACTTTACCTAAATCTGCGTTACTTTGCTATTGAGATCAAAAGGCGATACCAATGCCCCCACACCCTGTACTGAAATGGGAGAGAAACGGGAACTGCCCTGCGGTGCGGCAGGGGGCCATGTCCAGGGGAGCAGAGGCAGCACCTCTGCAAAAGGGGGCTGGGGTGGTGTTGCAATATGTAGATGATCTACTCATAGCCACTGAAACAAAGGAGCTGTGCATGATATGGACCATTAGTTTGCTGAATTTTCTTGGACTAAATGGCTATCGAGTCTCTCCACAGAAAGCCCAGGTCACCCAACAGCAAGTAACATACCTCGGTTATGAGATTACTGCTGGACAACGAACGCTAGGGGCCGCGAGAAAGGAAGCCATCTGCCAAACCCCCAAGCCCCAGACGGCCTACATTCCTAGGCATGACGGGGTGGTGTCGCCTGTGGATTTACAACTACGGACTTCTGGTAAAACCACTTTATGAGATTTTGAAAACAGGTACGAAAAACCTTACCTGGAATGGGGAGGCAAATAAGGCCTTTCATCTTTTAAAACATGAATTAATGAGAGCACCCGCTCTAGGGCTACCAGATACCACCAAACCTTTTTGGTTATTCTCTCACGAGAAACAGGGAATAGCCTTGGGAATTTTGGCCCAGAATTTAGGGCCATATCGGAGGGCAGTAGCCTACTTTTCCAAACAACTTGATGAAGTCAGTAAAGGATGGCCTAGCTGTTTAAGGGCTGTGGCTGCAGTTGTACTTAATATTCAGGAAGCCCGTAAATTCACTCTAGGCCAAAAGGTCACAGTCCTGGTGTCCCACACTGTATCCATAGTATTAGAAATGAAAGGGGGGCATTGGTTGTCACCACAGAGACTCTTGAAGTACCAAGCTATAAAGGTGGGCATGTTATGTGTAACTGTCACAAATCACGGTGAGACTGGTTTGAGTGTATGATCAATTTATTAATTAGCAAGAAATGGCAATAAGCAAAACAGCGCTGGGTGGCCCGGGAGCCTCTGCTCCACCGGCGGCACACGCAGGTTGGCAAAGCACATCAGGTTATGTACAGAAAAATCATACATACTCATCAGATTTCCTGGAAAGGGTAGTCTTATGGTGATGAGCTCCCACGCATGCGCAGTAAAATTAGGGTTAGGGTCTTTTCACCCTCCGGTGGTCATTCATAGTCTTCCTCGCTCTGTCCTCTGGTTGAACTTTGGGCTTCCTTTGTCCATATATAGTCATTGAATTAGTTTATCAGTCCTTTGACTCTGGAATATTACAAGGGGGTCAGTTTAACTAGTTTTTTAACACTTACCTTGACACAGTCGTCCTGAGTTCCTATTATCAGTGATTTACACCGGGGGCCTAATGAGCTAGCTCAAGGCCTGTAAATTCTGGTCAGGTAAGAATTTACATGTCTCTACTAAATCACTAAAACTATGCAAGTGAAGCTAAGAAAAATCACAGCAAGGTTTTAGTCAGGGATTGTCAGGGATTTAACCCTTTCATTTCCCCCATTTCTCTAAAATTTGTAAATTCCTTTACAAATATTCCGAGTTATCATATGTCATTACCTTAGGCAAAGTCCAAACTCTCATAGCCAGTTTCCTTAGCTTATACCACAAAAGGCAATTGTCTCATCAAGTTTGGTGAACAAACAATATACCACTTATCACAATATTGAGATAAAAAGACATTTGATTCATCTGTGTTGAGCACACAGACTGGCTGATTGGAAAGGTAGCCAGTATCAGCCATGACTGATACCCACCCTTCTGCACAGCCTGGGTAATAAGGCAGAGCAGCCTGCGGAGTCGTATCTGGCCGCAAGTAATGGCAGGGTAAGGGGGTGGGGGATAGCACAGTAGCTCTAAGAACCTACAGATTTGCGAAAACTGCAAATTCTGAGGAGAAGAGACCACACCGACGAATCCATGCAGTTACAAAACTCGGCATGAAAGACAACAAACCTATCAGTGGGCCTATACTATCAACTTTTGGATTAAGAATTTAGGGCAAACTGAATACACACTGCTATGGGAGTTCAGAGGAATCAAAATTGAAATCCTAAGGCTTAGTCATCAGCATCCTGTATAAAAATGGTCAAACAGCTCAATGTTCACATTTTAGAGAAAAACATTGTTGATGCTCTTGTTTGTTGGTACAGTAAGTTCTAGAACACATAAGATAATTATTGGTCCTGCACACTGTCGGGCAGCCACTGAAGCAATAGTGCCACACCGCTAAGCAGTAGTTGCAACAGTATCATTAAAGCCATATGTCAAATATCTGGAAGGTGTTAGAGAGTCACTGTAAGGTTTAGGTATTAATATTTCATTCAAATCAGTTAATTAAAACACACTGAGTCTCAAGAGATATGTAATCACTGAACAAAAAAAGGTAAGTTGGGGAAAGGGAGTATCTCTTGAATATAGTTCAAGAGATGTTTTAAAATGAACAAATACTACAGAATTCAGAAAGCTTCACTGGAATGAAGCTAACAAGAGGAAACAAACTACAAAGGCAAACCTTTTATGTGTTGGAAGATACAAATGTGCCAAACAGCTACCTCTGAAAGAATCATTGTATGGTCATGATAAAAGTGAACAAGAAGATATCACCAAACTAAACTTCAGAAAATGCTTTTCAGCAACTTTCATGGATGAGGTGCAATTCCTATACCAGACCTGTTATTTTTTGATACTAAGAAGAAAGCTGTCTCCAGGACTAGAAAGCAGACAAATTTAAAAACCTGCAATAACACTTTCATGTCTCACGATCTAAAAATATAATTGAAGGCAGACTGCCTGCATTTTACAAGGAAAATAAATTGGCCTAATAAGCTATTACTCCACTTTATAAAGTCCTACTTCAGTTTGGGTGATGCTTACTTACAAAAGTTTAGGAAGAATTTAAGAGTAGCTTAGCTGAAATATTAAAGCATCCAATCTCTGGTTTAAAGGAAGTCAGGAGGTTTACAGTGTAGAAAATATCTGTTTTTTAAAAAAACTTGTAGGGTAACATGAGAAATGTAAGACTGTAAATCTAGTATCTGTAGGGGAAAAAGTAATTAAAAAACGTAACACCTAGAAAAGCATGATCTGAAAGTGTCTAGCTAACACTAGTCTTTTGTGAAGATAATTATGCCTCAATAATCTCTTACAGAAATGTCTAAGAGGTAATGAATATAAAAGAGCTGGCAGGCATAATTTAGACTTTCAAGGGTTTGGCCAAGTGGCGTAACATAGAGCTCAGCAGAAACCTGAATCCTCATTGTAAACTTGCATGGCTATGCTGTTTCTGCCACTCAAACTACCTTGTTGAAAGAAATGCATAGCACCTGATGATAAAGTTTAAAAATAGTCCAAGAGACTTTTGACACAAAAGGCTACTAAGAAAAAAAAGTCCTAGGTCTGGGATAAAATATCAACATGGACATCATGCAGACCTACATTTCTGTTAAGGGCAAAAGTTTAATGATGGATCACCTCATATTCTGTTTAGATACTGTTTCACAGCAGTTAGCCAACTGTGGTACTATTTCACCAGTTATATGCAAGTTAAGCCTGTAGTCCATATGAATATCTGAAATGCCTCGTTCCGCTCCAGTAGTCTCCGAGTTTGGGACTCTGCTGAATCATTTATGAACTGAAAAAAGGAACAAGTAGAAAACCAACAAATATCAGAGGACGGACAGTTAGGTCAGTCAGGATCGGAGAGACAGCAAGAATTCAACAAGTCTAGAAGGTAAATGAATAGGAGAACACGTTACCAGAAAATAAACTAAAATTGGATAAATGCAGGGAAATGGAAAGTATAAACATTATAATGGGGTTTACAGGATTTATACAGTTTCTTATGATGATGATTTGTCATAGGAGGATGTGATCACAAAAGCCAAGCCAATAGGATAAGACAGACATAGAATAATGACAACAATACAGAGAATATTTAAGTACAGTTATATAAAGCTGAGAAATAGTCTTATTTAGGATACGCTCTTTATTTGTGGTCACCCTAGCTCAAAACTGAAATTGCAAAATTATCAGGGACTAAGAAAACAAGCAAAGAAGATGAAGAAAACTTGCAAGAAAAGAGATTAGGGAAACTGGCATCATTTATCTTAGGAGAAGTGTAGGAGGGAAAATATAAAAAGGTTTCTAAGTGGACATTTAAGGACAAAGGATGCTTAAAGTCGTAACACATGGAGATTAAACATATTATGATTCTACAGAAACAACATTTCTGACTGACAGTTCATATTTACATTTCTGTATGTTTTAAATTAATCTTTTCCTATCAGAAGAATGTTATCCTGAGTCCCCCCACCCCATTTCAACTCCACGGGTTTTCTGATGCTAAAACTTCTTAGCTAACTGTGGACATACCTGCAAAAGCTTTCGCTGTTTTACAAAGATAAAGCGCAATTACCAATATTCATTACCTGAGAAGCAAGCTGATTGCCCAGTAGGAAGAAATTTGCTCTCCAACTGCTTGCCGATATGATTATGGACATCAGGAATTTGACACCCTGCTCCTTGTGAGTTGCATAGCACAGGAAGAAATGGGTATTTTGAGCCATACCTCAAATGTGTGTGACTGGAGTCATGCACATATGGCTTCTCCGTACCTGTCCTCTGCTATTCCCTTACAGAAAATTCAGCGTAACAGAGTAGCAAGTCTTTGGCAACCTGCCAAAGGGCCTTCAGACTCCCAGGCATTTTTTCTTTTACTTAAAATTCTAGTAAGTTTATTTCTTCTTTTTATCCAAAAGTTGCTTTCAGTTAAGAGATGAATCTCTGTAGTATTTCCTGTTCCACATGCAATGCATTTTGTTAGGGATATTAGCGCACTATGAAGGGAGGGACAGAGGGGCACAGCTGTTGGGATGGGTGGGCGGCTCCTCAGGCCTTGCCGGCCCTGCCCAGTCTCACCTGGGGCCTCCACCGGCACCCTGCCCCTGGGCCCAGGAGCCCCGCCTCAGTTCCGCCCGGGGCTGTCAGTCCCGGCCAAAGCTGTCACCGGGCAGGAGGGGGCGGCAGCTGCCGGGGGACTGAAACGGGGTCACGGGCCGAAGGCGGGGGAAAGGGGGAGGCCCCAAGCGGCGCTGGTGAGAGAC
>NW_008824866.1:4297152-4307174 GCF_000699105.1 Pygoscelis adeliae
CTGCAGGCGGGCTTGCCTGCCCGCGCTCCCCGGGCAAAGCTGCGTCGGCCCGGTGTGGACAGGTGGTGACAGAAGTCCTCGTCGCTCTGGACGGTCGTCCACGGCTGAGCCTCTGTTTTTCCCTTGAGCCCTGAGCGCTGCAGGCCAGAGTCCTGCTAAATTTAATAGGGCTTTTTGCTTTGCTGTTTTATACATCTGGGATGTCTTCAGGTGCTGTTGCAGCCAGTGAAGCAGGTCGCAGAGTGCTGCTTTAAAATGCCTGAAGAATTGAACTCGGATGCAGAAGTCAACCTCAGGAGTCTCTCCTTTCAGAAAAGATGGCTAAATATTATGTTGATGTTTCAAGGACCAAGTGTTGAATTTAAGACATCACATTGTTTCTTGGATGCAGAGATTTGAAACTGAATTGCCACTGTACCTTTCTTCATCAGTTTCCTTATCCGTAGGAGCTTTGATACATTGATAACTTTGATAATAGGTATCATATAATATACAAATTTCTTCTTGACTTAAATGTCTTCTGTATAACAAGCAGTCCTATCACAACTGCATCTGCTCTTTAGGTCCTAACTCATTGGGAATGAATTTTGGATATTTATCTCCTAGTGGCAACAGTACCTAATCCTATTGAAATGAACTCAGTTATCTCTTACTGCCTGGAAAACTCTTGAGCAAGAGCCAAAACACTGGTATTGTGGTTGTATTCAGGATGATCGTTTCTGCACAGTTCATATTTGGAAAGTTATTTGCTGATAACTAGAGTTTAATCTGTAATTACTCATTCATTTTCATCAAGAAACATTTCTGGTTTTATTGTTCAGGAGGTAACACACACCTTTTGGATGTAGTCAAGCCATTCACTGAAGAGCCACCATGTGGTCTAGATGACAGATACTAAGAATGAGCTAAAGCATAGATCAGAGACTGAACTTACTAAGTATCAGTTTGATTTACATTGCAGATCATCCCACATTCATTAGGGGGTTGCTTTCCTCTGAACCTCTTAATGAGTTATGTAAATAAATTATGTACCCTCAAAGAATCACGTACCCTTAAAACTTGTGTTTTAGAAGAGCTATCTTACATAGAAATCTTTTGTAAGATATGTAACACTTAATCTTCAAGAAGCAATACAGGAGAAAAGTTAAGAAGCAAAGTATTAGTAAAAATATATTGTCCTTGAAAACAGTGTGCTGCCACTTTTGTAACTGCTTTGTTTATCATAAAATGTATCCTTTTCTAATGAACAAAGCAAGGAAGAGGGGGACAAAGAGATTTTGTCTATAAACTAAATGCATAATTCTAGTCAGCCTAATAAATGATACATGACAAAGTTGAGTTTCAGATATACTACAAACTTCTGAATGTGCTTAAGTGCTTTGAGTGTTTAGGAGTTTTTTGCAAATTGGTATTTTTCTGTCTCTTGTTTATTTTCAGGAGAACCATATCGGCTTTTAAGTGGCATAGAATATGTAGTTGGACGCAAAAACTGTGCAATATTAATTCAGGATGATCAGTCCATCAGTCGAAGTCATGCAGTTCTGACAGTAAGTCGTCCTGAAACAATCCCTGTAAGTAGCCAGCATTTTACTGCATTATCAATACGCGATGTGGATAATTCAGTCTGCCATGACCATAGATACACTCATTTCACTCTCACTGGTGTTTTATGCCTGGAGTGGAACCATTGATCACCTGCCTTTTCTTAATCCTGACTTTTTTTTTTCTGGGTTGCTTGCCTGTGTTGAGAAATTTAGTGGCATAATTCTACTCGTCCAAGCTCCCATTTGAGCATTCCTTTTATCCCAGAGTGAAGATTCACTATGAATTTGTATTAAAATAATCATAGCAGGAAAATTATGCAATTAAATTTCATTACATAGACAAGTTCTAGGTCTTGGTTCTGGAAAGTGCTTTAGTTGTCTTACTGCAGGCTTAGTTTGTGTTTCATTCCATATCATTTCTGTATTTGCTTAGGGGACTGAAAATAAGAATGTCCTAAGGAGAATTAGCAAGCAGCAATTTACTATGACTTATGTGTTGCAGTGTTCATGGATGTTTTGAAGCCAGTCAGCAATTGCATTTACGTAACCGTATAATGAGTTTGAAATGAAATACATAAAATTTATTTGTCCTTTTAATAATGCAAATAGTGTATAACTGCGTGGCAAAATTTCATAAAAACAGTCTGACAGTGTTCTCATTGGCTTGTGAACCATTTGGGAAGTATGACAGTGTCTAACCTCTTCTCAAGGCATGCTGGTGTCACTATGCCCTGCAGCTTGTGGACTAGCAAGGTGCTAGTGCTGTGACTAGCAATGCGTGTGGAAGGAAGTGAGGGAAAGTGACTTGGGCACCTATGCCAGGGCTGAATGGTAGGTAAAAGCATCAATAATAAATCTCAGAGGTTTGCTAAATAGGACTAGCAGAGGCTTTGAGCCAGTGAATGATTGCCTTGCACAGCCTCCAAAAAGACTGATTGTAAGAAGCACAAAAGTTCTGAAGCTGAAAATATGTATGTTTTCTCTCATTCCTTCACAGTGAAAAGCAGAAGATGAATAATTGCACGTAGCCAGCCTTATTGTCCAAAGTCTTTATTTAGGATGGTATTTTGTGGCCTTTTTCTTACTTATCTACTGCTTTGATCCATAATGGTAGTAACCTGTTTCTGATAAAACTACCTAATTTTGATAAACTATAATGGCTTATTTATGTTTATTTTCAGAGCCAGTCCCTCGCAGTCCCTATGTTAACAGTAAGAGATACATCTAAGTATGGTACCTTTGTTAACGGATCAAAACTCAATGGCACTTCAGTGTCTTTGCAGTCTGGTGACAGAATCAACTTTGGAGTCTTTGAGAGCAAGTTTAGGTAAGTGCTTTGATTATAAAATATCAAGTAGAAAATTGCAGTTTTTGAAAAAAGTATATGTGCACATCATACAACTTGGCAAGTGATACAGCAATGACGAGTTCTTGGAAGGCAAAGGAGGTGAGTAATATTTTGCCTGTGTTCCATACCTGCTTCTGCAATAGTTTTTCATTACATATTTTTATAATCCAATTTATTATGACACTGAGAAATTAAAATTGTTCACAGTAAAGCATTAGCATTTTAGAAGATGTTGTATCATGTATAGTGTGTGTTTTCAGGCTGTCTTAGGCAAACAACAAAATCCTAAACCATAAATGGTTCTAAAGAAGGGAGGAAAGTTTAGGGTAGGGAGAGAGCTTGTCTGAACCCTTGTTAGCTGTTGATAATGTAACAAGAAAAGAACTGAGATAGCTGGAGGATGTTTTGTGCAGCACTAGCCATTGAATGCTTGTTGCTGCTGCATTCTCTTTACTGAACCCAACTTGCTAATTTTTCAAATTTAACATGGTAGTCAGTGCTATCTGTTTGAATATATGAAGCACTCCTTGAAGTAAAGCAGCAGGTAAATAGAACAAATTCTAATGACCATTAAAATCAACATCAAAGCAACCAGAAGTTGGCTTTGTTCCTTAAAATTTGACTCTGTTTTGTCACTGCTGCTTGTATTATTTGATAGAAAAACCGTCATTCTCTTCCAGTTATTACAAGAAATTATTTTTGATATTTTAGATAAATGTACCTGAAATGTGCTGCAGGAATCATGCCGTGAGACCAGATACATTGTGACTGTTGTACTGTTGTACCAGAAAGATTATTTAAATGTCTTTCTGCTTTGTAGACTAAACCAAATCAAATCATGGAATTTGATATGCTGTAATGCCATATGGAAGATCTACAAATATAAATAGGCTTATGGTCAAGGGTAACGGCAGTGTTAGGAAGAAAAGTTAAAAAGTTACTTGAACTTGCATTATACGACACGCTTTTTTAAATACTAATAAGTTCGTGGACTGTTGTGTTGAGCATACTTTTGCCTTTGGAAGCACCTGCTTAATTTCTTCTGATATTCCCTGACCTTGCAGCATTCTTGAAGCGCTAATTCTGTGTGATGTCTATGAAAGACCCAAAAGTCCTTAGAAATATTTCAGACATCAAGTCAAAATGCTGTTAATTTTTCTGAATAAAAATCACTATTTACTTTCTTCAGGAAATTTTAAAGCACAGTCTTTGATCTAGGTAGGAGTTATATGTCTTCCTTCCCTGCCCCGAGATTTCCCTGAGACACAAACAAGATAGTTAAGTCAGCTCTGTTTATCATAATGATTGGCTGAGATAACTAAAGCAATTCTCTTTACTTATGCTTTTCAGAGTAGAGTATGAACCTTTGGTTGTCTGCTCCTCATGTTTAGATGTTGCTCAGAAAACTGCTTTAAATCAAGCCATTCAGCAGCTTGGAGGCCTTGTAGTGAATGAATGGACAGAAGAGTGTACTCACCTTGTAATGGTAGCAGTAAAAGTTACTGTTAAGGTATGTTGAGCTTTTGCATATTGATGATGTTGCTTTGCAGTTTTCCTACAAATGCGAATTAAATTCTAGACCTGCTCAAAATTTTCCTCTACAAAGCAATGAAGTCAGCTCTTCCAAGTTTAGAAAGAGATGTATGTTGATGGGAGGTTGGAGGGAAAGAAAATTTAAAAAGCCAATTTTGAAGTCTGTTACTGATTTTCATCCGTTGCCTTGTACATGTTCATAACTTTGGTTGAGACAGCAGTTAAAAGCTAGGCTGTTAGAAGCAAAACTACCCTGTTTTTCAGTAGCAAAATTCGGTATTGTTCTGTTTGTTTGTGTGATGTTTTCCACATCCAAGATCTTAAAAAGCTACTGTCAGTTGAACCATATTCTAGCTGAACTTTTTTCATACAGTAAATATATGTTTTCTGTCTTTTTAGACTATATGTGCTTTGATTTGCGGTCGACCAATTATAAAACCAGAGTTTTTTGTTGAACTTATCAAAGCTATTCAGTCCAGGCAACAGTTGCCAAATCATGAAAGGTAAGTATTGTGTTTTCAATGTCACAGAATTACATTTATGGGTGTTACATTATCAAATAACTACACACTTATCTGATTACATGTGACAGAATAGGTGAATTACAGTAACTTTATTTGTGGAAGAATGCTTAGTATGACATGCATTTTAATATTCAGGCAATTTTCTTGCTCTCATCCCTAGAGTTATAAAATGAGCTCTTGGAATTGACTATATGCTTAGAGATGTTACTAGCTCTAAATAGGAAGTTGTTTTGTTGATATGTTTGAAGCAACGTTAATGTGTCAACTACGAAAAGAGTTGATACATTAAAATAAAATTATATTTTTATAAAAGAAATTATATCAAACATATTCCGTTATGTAGACATATTTTCCCAGTACGCAGTTAGTTACTGAGTTTACAGTAAACTTTGGTCAAACCAGAGTTAGCCTGACCACTGAATAATTCCCTGAAATAGCAGGGGGTTTTAATTATCTGTTAAGAGATGAAGTGAGACTAATGTGCATTGGTCTTCACTATATGAGAATAAAATACTCATTGTTTTCATGGTTAAATTAACTTGAAAAGGGAATTCTTACTTTGGAATAAATAATTACTGTAGAATAGCCCTTTCAGTTATTTTCTCCATGTAGAAAAGCATAAAATAATCCCATTATTGTATGAGAGAATTTCATCTGAGCCTGTATTGCTACTATTTTTACCTTGAAAAGGGAGACAGTTGTGTTTTGCTTGTTCAGGTTTTTTTTATGAACACATGATCTATGCAGGTGAGAAATTTCCATCATGTGTTTCTTTTAAAAGGTAAACTGCATGGGTGCTTGTGTTTTTATCGCTTCTGCTCTTTGTATGCTTTGGAAGATACTGTGAAATGAAATACATATGAATGGAAATTGTAAGAGTACTTGGCATTTGAAAAAGAACATGTTGAACATTTAATGTCAGTTAACAGGGAGAAAAATTTGTGAAATTACTTTAAATGCATTCATGACATTATGATTTTTCTGGATGTATTGTTTTAACCAGGTGGATGCTGGACACCAGACATTTGAGTTGGGGGAAGTAAGTGGTGAATAAGAGAAGTCACTTTGTTGCTTTTACATATGTATAGCTATACATACATCATGTGTTAGGACATAGCAATTTAATTTATTTTCTTTACTGGGTCTGATGATAGCTATTGATAGAACAGTTTGAAGAACGCGGGGGAAAAAAGGGCAGCTAAACAAACCTCAGTGGTGCACATATGGTAATGGAAGCAAAGCTGCAGAGGATTCACAATAAGCTGCACTGGCTATGTGTTAAAATCTATTTCACAGAATGTGACAGTACCTTGTTAGAACAATACGGGTGCCAATCTGGAGCAATTGGTACCAAATACTCTTTAGTTTCTAGATGCTGTTTTACATTTGCCGGGGTTTATGTAAGATGTCAAGTCAGTCATCTGTGAGTGGTCTAAAGCTCATTTGGTCACCAGTTTCAGAAGAAAGGGGGAAACTTCATGAATTGTAACTTTTCCTTCTACTTATACTTCTATATTGCTTTGTAAGGACATGAGAAAAGTAAACAATTTAAAGTCCTCTCTGAAATATTGGACATAAGGTGTTCTGGCAGATTTTTTTTTTGTACAGGTAGTACAAGCCATCAAAGCTAGCAATTAGTTGTGCAGTCTGAAACTTGCTTGGTCTAATGTTACTTAGCTGTAAGGTTGCTGTTGCTGGCTCTTACACTAACAAGCTGACAGTGGTTTGGGCTCTTGAAACAGGTGCATGTTGTCAATTCGTTTAATAGAGAAATGACAGTATAACTGAGCTGTTAAGTGCTCCCTAAAATAAATCAGATGGATATGTTTCCCTTTTTTTAACATTTTTGTTAACTTTTGAGACCCTCAGAGGAATTGAGTTCACTAAATGTGATTGACATTAGCAATATATCCATTGTTTAGCTTTCACAGAGAGAGTTCTGCATCAAGCTAAATGAGACAGCTGGTGTAATCTATATTTAAAATAATTACAGTATCTTCAATAGGTGATATTTTTAAGATGAAGCTTGTGGGAAGATACTGAAAATTTACTTAGCGATTGTTTGCATTCAATTTCCAAAAATGCTTTTAACTTTCATGGGAAATCTCTACATTATGCACTGTAGCTAGAGCTGACCTGAGCTGGTACATCCACAAGACACTAAACAACTTGGATATGAAATAAGTTTGGATATGAAATAAGAAAGGCATATTGATGTGGTAATACAGGGTGACACTGTTAATTAAATCTCGATTACTACTGTAGATCTGATAAAAAAAAAAATCTTAAGGAAATAAAATCTTGAAGTTTAAAAAAAATTAAAACTTCTTTTTGTTTATACTAAGACTTCATAGTATTGCAAACCTGCAGTTCACATAATGAATGTGGCTTCTTACTTGAGGCTTTTGATGAAGTATATTACCCCAGTCCTCTGATACTCTGTGATAACCTATGCAAGGAAGAAAAATAACTGAAGATTTCACTAATAGCTGCGTAAGTGCAGCCCTATATGAAATAACATGTTTTATTACTGCAGTCCAGTGTAATTAGTGTAGGGCTTTGAAAAAGTAGGGACGTAACTGAGCCTTTAACAGAAACCCATCAAGAATCATAATCTATTCATTGAAAGATTCAAGACTGTAGAGAGTCTTTTCTGGATGATG
The DNA here is from genome assembly GCF_000699105.1 of Pygoscelis adeliae. Classification (NCBI taxonomy): domain Eukaryota; kingdom Metazoa; phylum Chordata; class Aves; order Sphenisciformes; family Spheniscidae; genus Pygoscelis; species Pygoscelis adeliae. Next base: position 4,304,765 of record NW_008824866.1, read on the forward strand.
GTGTTACTTGTTCACTACTTAGGGAGAGAGAGTACAAGGAGCGCTTCAGAATCATAAGCTGGAAAAAGACTGTGTTGCCTTTGAACTTACATCAGGATTGGATAAGAGTTTCAAAGGCAAATCAAAGGTTTCTTTGAGGAAGAAATGATCAGTTGAAGGTTGCTGCTGAAATTAAAAAAACAGAGATTTGAAATACGTATTTCTAGAGAAACTATAGCCCAGTTCTGAAGTAATGAAAACTGCCGTTTCTCCCTTTTTACTCATTCTTTGTTTTTTAAAAATAACTTTGTCCTCTGTATTTATCTTAGGTTAATAACTGTCTCTGTGGGGCTCAGCATCAGAAGTCTTCTGGCTTGGAAACTAAAATCTGAGTTGCCCTATTTCTTAAAAATAGTAGAATTTATCATATCTGTTTCAACTTTAATGGAACTATTTTTGTAAACAGATTTGAACAGGTTGCTGAAACTTACCAAATACTCATTTTTCGAAACCTGATGGTTTCATGCTGGTTAATTTCTATTGTGTACATAAAGCTTCAGGAACTGATTATGAAGAACACAAAAGAACAAAGATTATTTAAAATTAACCTTAAATATATAGTACATTTTAGCCTATCATAATTGAACTACGTATTTGGATGCAGTAGAGAATGTACGTGCTTATTTTCGTGCTCAGCTGTAAGTATGTGAATATTCACAGTGTCTGAAGAATGTTTATATGTGTACAGATGGTGAAATTATCTGTGTAATAAATGCATTTTTTCCAGAAACTTCAATATTTCAGCATTTCATGGAGTATGTTTCTGGCTTAGAATCTCCTCATCTTTGCATAAATGAGGAAAAAAATAATTTAAAAACATAATCCATGTGTATGTATGGATACATGTATATATGTAATTTATTGGGCTGTTAAACCAGATTTTGGCAGTGTGTTTCAGCGTCTTTTTTTTCCTGCGTAGTAGTATGAGAAGGATGTAGACTCAGCAGTCAAAATAAAGATAAGTAGTTCTTTGTTCAGCCAGAGTACGTACATAAACTGCTGTTTAGGTACAGACATAGTATAGCACAGTTGAAATCAGCTTATGGTTTCCCTCCTTTCTAGAATGTGCCTTCACCTTGCTCTGTCAGAACTGCTGTAGTAGTGAATATGTGGGTCAAGGATCCTGTAAATACTATCCTGAAATTATCAGCAAGTTAGATGCTTGTCTTAACTCTAGAGGCTTTTTGTGGTGTGGGCATGCTCTCATTAACTAGAACTGACATCACAGGCTGTGACAAAAACTAGAGCTTCAGAATAGAATTTCACTTCTATCTAATCTGTTCCCCAGCTGAACTCCTGGTCACTTTTCCTGTATTGGACAAAACAATTGAGAATCTGCAGGGTGAATCAGTTCAGTTCTCTAGCCCACCAGCAAGTAAAGTGTACTTACTTGCTGTCATCTAGTGTGGTGGTACATAATTTCTTCATCCAACAGAAGAGAAGGAGGGGTGGCTGTCCCCACCTGAAGGGTAGAGGAAGCAGGATGGCTAATTCTGTGTGGAATTTTACTATTAGCTAGGGTAAGTGCAGAATGAGATTGCAGTCTCATTTGTCAGTATTGTTAGTGGAGGATGTAGATACGTGTACAGGAGATGCTTAAAGTGGATAGGTTGACTACTTTCCTAAAAGTGTTGTCCTCTTAGTTACTGAAGGAGAAAGTCTTGATCTTAGTTTAGATGTTGATAAATTAGAGACTCTGTTTCTTCTTAACAATCTCTTGAAAAAATATTTATATAAATAGTTTTAAGAGAGCAATATGGTATTTTAACTTCAGAGCTTTACTCTAAAACAGAAAGGACTATGAGTCAGTACTGATAGGTAAATCTAAATTTTGTAACTTTAATTTTCTGTTCCTGCAGCTTTTATCCTCCAGTTGATGAGCCTTCCATTGGCACTGAAAGACTGGATTTATCTGAACATCACGAAAGGAAAAAAATATTCAGTGGAAAAACTTTTGTGTTTCTAACTGCCAACCAGGTAATTAGGCTTTATATTGCAAAAATGTTGCAAAGGTAGCTAAGCACAGATTCTGTTCTCTCTCAATTCACACTCATTCTGGATTCATCAGGAAAGAAGGATTTCGACGACACGAAGTTGGGTGGGAGTGTTGATCTGCTCGAGGGTAGGAAGACTCTGTATAGGGACCTGGACAGGCTGGATCGATGGGCCAAGGCCAACTGTATGAGGTTCAACAAGGCCAAATGCCGGGTCCTGCACTTTGGCCACAACAACCCCATGCAGCGCTACAGGCTTGGGGAAGAGTGGCTGGAAAGCTGCCCAGCAGAAAAGGACCTGGGGGGGTGCTGGTTGACAGCTGGCTGAACATGAGCCGGCAGCGTGCCCAGGTGGCCCAGACGCCCAAGGGCGTCCT
>NW_008824866.1:4308385-4309614 GCF_000699105.1 Pygoscelis adeliae
AAATCCCCCCCCCAACCCCCCGGGGGGGGGGGTGGGGAGTGAGCGAGTGGCTGCGTGGTGCTCAGTTGCTGACTGAGGTTAAACCACGACAGGCACTTAGGGACATGGTTTAGTGGGCATGGTGGTGTTGGGTCGACGGTTGGACTCGATGATCTTAGACGTCTTTTCCAACCTTAATGATTCTATGATTCTATGATTTCTGTGTATTTATCTTCTCACAGTATGATGGCCTAAGCAAGATGAAATACAGGGGGAGAAACAGAACACATCACACCTGCATTAGTTCATCAGTGATAAACATTATGCTGATAGTTCATTATGCTGATACTTCTAAACTGACTGTATTTTAAGATTTTTTTTCTTATTTGCGTTCTCTTTTTAGCACAAGAAACTGGGTCCAGCAGTTATTCTTGGAGGAGGGGAAGCAAAATTGATGACGGAGGGAGGAAAAGAAACGTCTTTACTGGTTTCTCCTGAAGTTTGTGTTGTTGATGTGGGGTTGACAAACTCTCAGATCCCAGGATCTGACTCCATGAGAAACTGGACTGATTCCATCCTGACTGTCTTGCAAAGGTGCGGCATTGTTCTCTTGTACAGCAGTACGGTAATTTCAGAATTTCTGCAGAGAATTAGTCATGGTGTTTGCATGCATATTTAAGCAGTAGGATGCTTATGAAGAGGGTGTTTTCTTCATTGCTTTAAGTATTTAGCATAGTAACTAAAATTTTTTGAAGCAGGAAAGAAAGGACTTGGCAGTTCTGTGAGGATTTGGTGGGGATTTTCTTTTTTTTTTTTTTTTCTTCCCCCCCCGGAGGATCCAATTCTATAAAAATTTATTGTAATGAAGCTGCTTTGAAATTACAGACAGCAAGTGCTTTTTCTTCTACTATTTGAAAAGTTAAAAATGAATTTATTCTCAGAATGGAAAATAGATTATCTATGATTTTTCAATAAATATATTTATTTAATGGAAAACAGGTGAGATGGCACCTTGAGGTCACGTGGTTCATTGCCGTCTAATTATTTGCATACAATGTTTCTGAGGAGCAGCTTCTGTTTAATAAAAATCAGTTTTTGTTTTGATGGTGGGTTTTTTTGTTTGTTTGTTTGAGAGGGCAGACTGCATATTTTTATAGATGTTGGGATTTTCATGATGCTATCTTATTAAAAAAATGAAAGAAAACAAAATCCCAACCCTTAACCTAATACCTAAACCTAGTTCCACTGAA
>NW_008824866.1:4309663-4313632 GCF_000699105.1 Pygoscelis adeliae
CCGTCGGAATTTTCCTGCGGAATAGAGAAAACTGTACGCAAGCCCTTCTCATGGCTGTAGTACAGAAGAGGTGTGTGTATGCCGAACTGACTTGTAAGAAGCGCTCAAATCTTTCAAGTCACTTTTCCATTCGTGCACATTTTTAAATCGGAGGTAGAGCACAATTGGTTAAATGCCTAGAAATCATGTAGGGAGAGGTGCACTGGCCAGATTACTGGGACTAGATAGTGGCTACAGCAGCAGGAAACGTGGAAGTTCATATGTATGGGACATGGGTATAATGATGGATAATTACGCTGACTTACTATGTTGTGAAAAATTGTAGTGCAGACTGATGTTTTTTGAAAGGAGGAATGGAACATTCTGTACTTTGTCCTGTCTGTGCCCATTCGCCTGTTCATCTTCAAATCTGTACTGAGAAACTTTTTTTATTCTTTTGTCTTTATTTTAATATTGACAGCAAGGATCTCAGGCCTATTCCCGAGGCAGAAATTGGATTGGCAGTTATCTTCATGTCTACGAAAAAATACTGCAACCCTCAAAAGCAGCCTGGTAACAAAGGTAATTGGAAGAAGGGTAGTAATAAGTTAACAACATTAAAGAGGCAGTATTTCTTTTTTTACAGGGGCATCAATGGCTAATGTTCAAGTTCTTTTGTTTTGTTTTGCAAGACCACTAAAATAGAATGACACTGTATGAAAAATGTATGCAAGTCTGAAGAGGTAATTGTTTTTTAATGGTCTTGCAATAAACTGCAGTGAAAATTATACGACTCCTAGATGTAAATAAAAAAAGTAGCAGGTCTAAAATTAGCATAAAAAGCAGATGCATAGTACATTGATCTTTAAAGGAAAGGTACTTTAAAACAATATTCTGAAGTTCACATTTTTAGTGGCCACTGAATTAATATGTATGTGGTAGTTTGAATTCCATGCTATTCTATCTTTTATGAAAAGACTGGGGTAATAAGGAGGTAAAAGGTGAATGTTAGAAATTAAGAGAATAAGAACGGAATTAACTTGTAAAGGATTGCTTCCCCCCCTTCTTTCTTTCCACAAAAAGGAATTTGCTTTAGGGAAATTCAACCACCCCCTGCCCAGTTCAAAATCAAACACAATCTTGGCGTAACAACTAAAAACGATGAGACACGATTGCCGCATTTGCTAAAGTAATAGTTTGGGGGTAAACATTCCAAGTCTTGACTTGAAACTTAACTTGTATTTGCTATTACAGTAGTAATAAAAATCTTTGAGAGACAGAAAGTGGTTTGGTTTGTCTAATTCTCTTTTCATGCTTCTTCCAAAATTGTTAGTCTATATTTTGTTTGTATAAAATTGTCAGTGATGTGTATAATTTTAGGTTCTATTCTGTTCTACAGAACAGAAGTTCTAAGTGTTGTATTGGGTAGCAAATCCTACCATTTTAAAAAAAAAAAATCAAACAACCCATAAATTTGTCTTTACATACAGTAACATTACTTATTCAAAAATGTATTTTGAAGAGAAAGGTATACATGCAGTACTGGCAGAGCTCTGAAAAATAGTTTGGTTGACTGGTATTCTTGGATGAATAACTTGTATGTGATCTGTTGTCTATTCAGTTAGTTTAGAAAACAATATAAATTTAACCTGAGAATCAATTTATTTTGAAGATATTGACCCTGCATACATCTGGATAAATCAGAAATGCTGATTCTTGTTTCCAGTCTGAATGATTCAATTGGAGAAAAATTAAATTGTCTGATTGAATTGCGTAAAAGGACTGTATATCAGGCTTTTAAAGGTAGCTGTGTTTACAGTTTATTTGCCAAGAGGGAACAAATGCTATTGTTTGGGAGTTATAAAAAACTTCCATGTATGTGTTACAAATCAAAGGGGTTGTAAACAAGACTTCTTCCTCTGATCTTGTCTCAGAATAATGAATAGCAACATATATAACATACAGTTGCTCAAGGAGGAGACCCAGGTGTCTCTATAGGTTATTCCTCTATAAGTTACAGTGGTAGGAAAAAATGAATGAATAAATATATAAAGACAGTATAATACTGTCATCATATTCTTAGTCTGAATGAGATGCAGGAAGAATGTAAAGGGCCGAGAGATGAGTAGTAATTAAAAAAAAAAACAAACCTACGTTTCTAGAAGCACAATGAGACATGTTAAAATAGTAAATGTTGATATCCTTTGACTTGGAGAAGACATAAGTATATGAAGACAAGGATGAGTGAAAGAACAGACAATATAAAAGATGTTGTATATGCTCTTCTTTCTATTTTACAGAGAAATAATGTGAGTAACTAGAGAGCAGCAAACGATGTTTTAAGGCAATCCCCTGACTATGGGGTTTCTGAGAAATTTGGCTGTAGAAGACATTTATTCTAAGGTTTTTAGATAGCAAATATTGGTTCTGTATTAATAGAAATAATCCCAAATGTAATAATCACATGCTAGAGATCATCGTAAAGCAGTAAATGTAAGGAATTCTGTACTCTGACAGTTTTGCCTAAAATATATATTGCATGATTTATTAATTACATTACGTCCATATTAATATATGATTTCCCATTATGCTTCATTTTTATTTAAGCAAAATTCCATTACTTAATTTAGTGGAATATTTAACTAAAACTGAATCCCAGAATATGGTCTTCTAGAACTGTTTCTTTCAGGTTTTTTTAATTGATAAATCTGCTTAATTTTTTGATTAAAATTGCATTAAGACCATTTTACAAAAATCTCACCCGATCAGTTACTGATGTGTGGTAACACATGCAGAGAAACACAGATTTGATATTAACCTTTTAATTCTTCTCTTGTGTTGATCTTGCAGCTGTAACTAAAAGTACTCCTGCATCAGCTGTTGTAGGGCGAGCCATTTCTCAGAGTTTGGCTGTGGATGAAACCATAATGCCAACTGCTGCAGATAACAGCACAGTATATGTAGCTGATACAGAAATAGAAGAGCAGACATGGTAAAGTATTTATGGAAATAGTTTCTAAGCTAATACTTGCAAATAAAGCAATCTTTTTGTGGCAGAGGAGCTGTATCATTGCCATGGACAAAGATATACAGTGTTCGAAATGGCACTTGACTAAATTGCTGTCACTTGTCTGCAGTGAGATGACTTCTGCTTTTCAGTGGTAGATAACAGAAAACATCACATAGGACTTAACAACTCTTTCAGATACAAATGTGGATACTGCATATCTGGTTTGACTGTCTTAACTGTTAAAAATTTTCAAGCCATTTCACAGTTATAAAAATATATTTGTCATAGCGGATTTTACAACTTTTTTAGCACACCTACATTGTTTATAAGAATGTTCAAAGTACAGGTACAGCTTTTTTTAAAAGTGGTGTTCTACAGTGTATCTCTGTGGTAACTTCTTGTGTGTTCGCTTAATATTTTTTCTCTCTAATATAGTATGGAGATAGAGAGTGCTCCCCATACAGACAGAAGAGGCAAAATGGCTTTCCAGGATATAATCGCTGTAAAGAAAAGCCCTAGCACAAGTGGCAGTGTAAATGCAGGAACATTGATGTCTGGAGTGAACAGAACATCTGGGTTTAGTCAAAAAAGTCATCCTGTCTCACCATCTAAAATTTCAGAAGCTGGTAAACCTAGTGAGTGTGCTTCACGTCACCAGTCTAACCCAATTACAAATTACTTCCCGGTAGCTAGAAAAAGGTATGTTGAAATGTTCTTGATATTACTTCCCTTATTGTTATGTTGGTGCTGTTTCTGGAAAAAAATTTTAACCCGAGGGATGTGCATTTAATTCAAAACATACTTAAAAAGGTAAATTTTAGATCAGCTTCTTAGAATGGCAAGCTTTTCCTCAAGGGTACTTAATGTTCAAATTTCACAATGCAGTCACTAAAACCCCAGGAAGCTGTTATGTTGCAGATGCAGCTAGTCATATTAAAAATGCTTTTGTAATTTCTTTCTTTTGTAATTACTTTCTGGTT
>NW_008824866.1:4313654-4338750 GCF_000699105.1 Pygoscelis adeliae
GGAAGGAGAAGAAACATCTGTGCCCAAACTAACAAAACTGGGAGAAAGGTCATCGCCTGTTTCCAAGTGCACTGAACCCACAGCTTCATCAGTGTGGAACAGTGGAGCAGAACAGCATCAAAAGCAAAATAACACCTTGGACCCAAACCCGAATTTTGCATTAGAAGACACAGGTAAAATGCTTATGAGGGAAAGTTGCAAACTACCAAGTGATAAAACAGACACTAAAATTACTTCTAGTGAAATGCATGCACCAAAGAAGAGAAAGGAGTTAGATTTATTTGAAGATGCAGAGTCTCTAGAAATTGTGTTTGGAAGCAGCGACCTAGTCTGGGAAGATCAAATGGCAGATCACGACCAGGAAGCTCAAGGAAATATAAAAAAAAAGAGATGTTTGGAAGCCAAAGGAAGCCAGATTCAAGAAGCAAATGTAAAGCAGAGAGAGGAGAATAAAATATTGGTAAGTTACATTCTTCTCATGTGCCTAATCTTGAAATCTACAAGTGTGTTAGAAGGATGCAGATAGCTCCTTTAAGGATGAGGCTGCTTGCATACAGAAAGTGGCTTTGTAAATTTGTTTGCCTAAAGGGCTCAAATCACTCTAAACTGAAAATGAACATGATGTATCTATTACATGTGAACATTGCAGTGTGACACCTATCTAAATGTTTTTTCATTCTTCAGGACATTGTTTCTTTGTGAATTGAAAGCTGCTTGTATTCTGAAAGTTTTCCTCTCTTTTTGCTTGAAGTACTGTAGGTGGAACAGCAGAATATATCCCTGGTCCAAGAAAAACTTCTCATATTGAGTGGTGTTGTGTTCATTATAATGTTTATACTAAAATAATAATTACATTATCTTTATGTAATGAATTTTCTGAAGAAGCCTTTAGTTGACCTCTTCTGTTGAAAGACGTTGGACACTACTGTGGTATTCAAGTCAAAATCTCTAGATGTCACATGGAAGATTATTAAAATTCCTGTATGAGGCAATTCAAATCACAAATGTCCTCTTGAAAAACAAACAAACAAAAAAACCCCAAAAAACCACAGCTTGTGATTAGTTTTCTTGATTATTTCTCTGTTTTTGTTTTTGAGAATAAGGCAATTTTCTAAGAGAAATTAAGAAAACAATGGATTTTGAGTTAACAGTAGCCACTTAATTGAAAAAAAAAAAAAGCAGGTTTGTAGAGGAAGACAATGTTGAGAGCTCAAGCAACGTAGATTAACAACGCAGAGGGGAATAAGAAAGAAGGAACAGGTTTAATTTTTGTTTATTTAAAAAATATATAGATCAAAGCTTACTGTCTAGTCAATTCTTACACAGTGTAGGCAGTGTTTAAATGCTGTAATAATAAAGTTTGAATGTGTGATTGAGTAACTGGAATTTGCAAGATACCTTGGATCAGATGAGAATTAGTAATTGTCTGTGCATTCTTAGGTCAGACCAGTTTAAAACTCTTCTCTTGATACTTTATTGGAGCTTGCTTCTGGCAAAGTGCAAATTTTGAACTTTGTTATAATGCTTTTTGTGTGTGTGTGTGTTAGTAAGGCAAGTTTTAAAAGACAAGTCTGTCTTACAATTGTAGAGGATCTTTGTTTCTTGCTCTTTATACTATCAGAGAGGAGTTACTTTCTATGGGGTCTAACCGTACTGAGAGACTAAAATGGCTGCTTGGAATAGTCTTCGAATTTTGTTATGGCCTGGAAAGTTTTGCTAGTCTAACTCCTTGTCAGGATCATGAAGGAAAACAAATTCTTATATAAAACTAAACTGTTATTTTATCAGATGAGCACTTAGATTTTTGCTGACAAAAAGTCTTCTAATAGTTTAATTAATAATGACCTATTTTATTCATGTAAATTATATTTACATGAATAGACATGAACCTGTTGGAGTGGGTCCAGAGGAGGGTCACAAAAATGATCAGGGGGATGGAACACCTCTCCTGTGAAGAAAGGCTGGGAGAGTTGGGGTTGTTCAGCCTAGAGAAGAGAAGGCTCCGGGGAGACCTTATTGCAGCCTATCAGTACTTCAAGGGGGCTTATAAAAAAGATGGCAGCAAACTTTTTAGCAGGGCCTGTTGCAACAGGACAAGGGGGAATGGCTTAAAACTAAAGGGGGAGGTAGATATAGTCTAGATAGAAGGAAGAAGTCTTTTACGCTGAGGGTGGTGAAACACTGGCACAGGTTTCCCAGAGAGGTGGTGGATGCCCCATCCCTGGAAACATTCAAGGTCAGGTTGGACGGGGCTCTGAGCAACCTGATCTAGTTGAAGATGTCCCTGCCCACGGCAGGGAGGTTGGACTAGATGACCTTTAGAGATCCCTTCCAACCCAAACTATTCTGTGATTCTATGATATTTCCTGTGGAAATAGGAAGCGGATTTCATGATAAAGCTCCACAGGCATATGTTACCTGTTTTCTTCAAATATAGATGCACGTTGTGTATCTGGCAAGACAGAGAATGTGAGTAATTAACTCAAAATCTACAGGGTGCCTAAAGCTGATATGATTTTTTTTTTCCCAACCACTGAAAAATAATTTATGAAAGGCAAATGTGCTACAGAATACTTTCCTATCCTAGTAATGAAATGTCCATTCTGCATGCATGTACACTTAACATACGAAATTGAAAATGCTACTTTTTATATTTAAAAGCTTTTACAGTATTTTCCAGAATCTGGCAGGACTTTAAAGATTGTACACATGGACAAAACTTGCTCCTGGTATAAGGAAAAAAAAAAAAGTGAGAAAATAATGGTGAATTTTTTAATGGGGAAAAAACCAACAATTGTTACAGTGTACATAAAATTGTATAAATTTATAAGTACAGTGCAGTTTCTTTTCTGTTTAAATATTTATATTGATTTGAAAATGCTTATTCCACTGTAAAGAGCAGAAAGCAATTTTATGTAATTAAATTTGCATTTAAATTCAGTGTTACATTTTAAATAATTTTTAATCAAATAGAAAGAAGAGGAACTTGGATCAGTTCTAGCTTCAGAAATGAAAAATGAGATCAAGCAAGAGTCACTAGTCTTGGTAAGAAACCAGATAATTGTAAGTTTGAACGGCAAACTTTGAAGTAGGATCCATAAATACTATGTTCTTAAACGCAAAATTTTGATGCATTTTCTTAATGCTTCTCAGAGTAAAGGAGGTTCTGAAGATTGTACTCCTTAAAATAATCACATGTAAATTTGAATTGTACAGTCCAACTTACTGACTGTGAAAAGACAGAGAGAACTGTAGTTCATCTGCATGCTTTTGTAATAGCATTTGGATGGATACTTCAGATACTTAAACTACAGAAAGCTAATGTAATTGTATTAACCCTTCAATGTGGTTAATACTTGTACTGATATTTTTGTTAGGTTACTGCTTAAAGACCAGACAAGAACGTAATCTCCTAGTCTGCTCTAAGGAGATCACAACTAGAATGGAAGAGATGGACCATTGAGAAAATAGATGTAACATACACTGATCAACAATAAATAGCGTGCTAACTTTGTTATAGGCGAGATGAATGAAGGAAGGAGGGGAGAATTGCTGGGAGTGGCAGTGAGGCAGAGGAAAAGTAGATGAGGCTAGATGAAACTGAAATGGAAAGATTCTGAAGAGAGAAAGGAGAGTGTAGCCAGTCAACAAGGGGCAGGATAAAACCTTCTCACATACGTACAGAAAACAGTCCAAGAAGAGAGAATGCCGTGCAGGTATACCAAAGTGCAGATTAAGGGACTTTTAGTTTATACTTTGCTATAAAACAACTGTAGTGCATCTGGGCTGGAACTGCCCATGAAGATAGTTTAACGTTACTTGTGAACTTGTCCTGCACCCAGACTTCCTTTTTAATCCACACAGGTCTAGCCCTAAGCTGCAAAGTGTGCATGCAAACTTGCTGGCATGTGAGCATTCTCATGTACGAGAAAAAGTTGCTTCATTGATCAGATCCAGCTTACAGCCCTAAAGTTGGCCTAAATGGTAAATCTGTAGGCTAGAACTGAGCTGAAGACGTTCATCTTTGTCTTCCTTGGCGTTAGCTGGCATTTCTGTTAGAGTAAGCATACTTGATTAAATTAGTTCAGGTAAAAGGCAAGGTGGAGGGGAGGAGAGGAGTAATTCTTAGATACTGGCTAAACTGGAAAAAAAAAAAAAATTACCTGAAGTTTTATCTTTGAAGTAAAATCCTAGTGAAATGAGGTACGCTGACTTTGTTATTATTACTGCAGTTCTTAATGATCCTGTCTTTTCAACAGATGTAAATGTGAAAGAAATAAATTTACTGAGCTCCCAGCTCTATTGGTAGTATATAAGGAGGCTGAGAAGTACACCCGTCTCCTTGGCTTCTAGCACTGCTTCCCCTCGTCCTTTAGTAATCCTAACTTTTGCCTCAGCTGTGCTCATGATAATTTCTTTCTCTAAAATTTATACTGTTAGAAATGCTGTATATCTGTTTCTACACTTGAAGTGCTCCTTCCTTTTTCTTCCCACATAAGAACTACAACAAACTTCAAGATGACTCCAGCAATCTTCCTAGCAGACTTCTGTTGACTGAGTTTAGATCATTGGTTGTCAGCCGTCCAAGACAGAACAGTCAGCTTCCTGGAAATACCAGCTACGGGGGAAAGAAAAATTTCAAAATATTCAAAAAGGTTAGTGTGTATTCGAAATGATCACAAGATGGCACTGTTTAAAAATACTAAAAAGTATTGCCTTAAGGCTGTAGAAATATGTTATGAAAGATTTTTTTAAAACTTATAGTAACTACAGAAAGAAACAGTTTAAATACTGTATTATACTGCTAACAAATATTTTGCTAATTGACTAAAGAAGTACCAGGCTGACAAAGGTTTACCTCATGGTAGATTATTTAGATACTTGTACTCTCTATTCCAAGCTGTTAGCTTGGAATAAGTCATTAAGTGATGCCTACCATAACTTCCAGTTGTACCTCCAAAAGCTAGCCATTTCACTTCTCCAAAGACCTACATGTAAAGCATATGCTGATTCAGTGTCTTAACATTTTATCTAATAACTCTTGGGTTTCTAAATAGAAGTAAATCTAATGTCTTACAAAAGTAAGATGGTTGCTTGCTTGGGTCCTGAAGATAATGTCAAGAAGATTCTTAGTGTTCAACATAAAAATACCACTTCAGCTCATACTAAAAATAAAAATAAAAAAGCATATATATGGTATAAGATTACTAGAAATGCATTTCAGTAAAACATTATGTAGAGAATGTGAGTCACATAATGCAACTTCCAGCTTTCTGGGAGTATGCTCTCATTTTTAGATAACACTTTAAATTTCTGATAGTATTTTCTTTTCCACTGTTTTGTAATAGATTCTTTTGCATTCTGGTGGTAAAATAGAATCTCTCAGTAAAAATCGGTTTATAAAGTTTTCAAACTTCATTTAATGTACTATCAGATTTATTTAGCATATGTAACTTGTCAGCTGGTGGGTTTTTTGTTTCCTTTAGTGAATGGAGGGAGTTAATAGCTTTCTGTAAATGCTTTTTTCACTTCAGTGTCTTTTAATATGATCTCTGAAAAATCTTGTTCAAAGAAAGAATGACTGACTTTTTTCTGTGATATGTGAATAGACTTTCTGAATTTGTTAAAACCGACCTTTTACTTGCAGTGCACTTGCCTTGTATTGTAATTTTAAGAATTTATTGTCTGACAGGTAGCTTATCCAGGGGCAGGACAACTTCCATACATTATTGGAGGATCAGATTTGATTGCTCACCATGCTAAAAAGAATTCAGAGCTAGAGGACTGGTTAAGGCAAGAAATGGAGGTAAGGAATTCTTTCTCAAAGATGAGCAAACAAAAACTTGACTAATGTAAGTGGTCATACCAATCTTTGGTCATTTCTGAAATACTTCAGAATTTTATTTTTGAAATAAAACCTCAGCCAATTAGCTGTCCACACATGCTCATAGGAACATACACGTTAGGAGGGTTACTGGAACTCAGAGGTCAGTGGTAAGGCTCATTTTTTTTTGCTGATTATTTGAATTCATTTTACATGCAACATTCATATAATTGGAAAAACTGATTTAAACAAAATCAATAACCTAGAAGAGAATGATCTTTTTTTAATAAGCAAAAGAAGCATTATGGGCACTTGTGACTTCTAAAAATGTGACAGAGAACGTGGAAGAACTTCTATATGGTAATCTGTGTTCAAATTGTTATACAGTACAATTGATATTCTACTCTTGAACAGAACAGAAAATACCTGAGTAAAATTCTGTTACAGTGGGCTGAAGAGATACAGTAAGAATAAATTCAATATTTTTTCTAGTATAAAAATCTTCACCTTTGTATGTAAAAGTTCTAAAAAATATTAAATTTTATCATAGCCATTCTCTAGCACTTTCATTTTCCAGTAGTATCTTTAAAAATATTTGCTGATGAGCCATATTCTGTTTCCACAGCCTGATCGAGATCCTGTTACATCAGTTTTTTTATTATCTCCTTTTTTTTTTGTCCCTGGGTATAGATAATGCAAATTAAAATTCCCTTTGCACACCAATAATCAGATAAAAATGTCCCTATTTCTATAATGATGCTTAAAACCCAAAAAACATATTTCTGACCAAAATCAATATCTTGCACAAACTAATCCATTCCATTAGTTGGTAGCAGTAGCCAAACTTGAGTAGTGCAATATATTATCTAATGTGAATATGCACTGAATGGAGTACTTAGAGAAAACTTACTTCTTCAGGAAAAACTGTGTTAGTGCGGGGATATATTGTTGTTCTGTACTGTTCATTAGCTTCACCCTTAACATCAAATATTGAATGAACTTATTTTCTCAGGAACAGAACCGACATGCAAGAGAAGAATCGCTTGCTGATGATCTCTTTAGGTAAGAGTTTTATGTCTGTGCTTAAAAAAAAGTGTGTAATTTGTGTCACATCTTGTTTTGGACAAATTCTAATTTTGTAAAAGACTTCTTTTGACTATTCTTTTGAAAATTCCATGTATTCCCATGTATGGAATATACCCCAAATGACTCATCAACTTCTCTCTGATTTTTTTATGCCTTAAACTTTCAATTTAATTCAGACTTGCTACAGTTTTTTAGTAAGAACCTTCTCAAAAATGTTGCTATTTCCTGTCTCATATGAACAAGCTTGATTGTTCACAAAGGCTGGAAGAGATTCTGGGGTCAGGCTTTCTGCCATCAGTGGTTGCTAGAGCCTAATGAAGTGTTTTGATCTTATAATTAAGGTAGTCATCTGAACTCCCAAGAAAAAGTGACTGGGTCTGCCACTTTTTCATTCTGGCCATGGCACTTGTCTGTCCCTGTGCTGAGTCACCTGAGGGAGCTAAAGCAACAGAATACTAATTCTGTGAAAAAGTAATTGGCAGGGCTGCTTTTTTTTTTCAATCTTTGAAGTAATAATTCCCAGAATTTAAAACAAAAAAAAATTTAAAAACCCACTAAGTAAATCCTTCAGTGTAGCCCCTCTTTTTCCCTTATCTTTGAGACCTTAAGCTGCTTTCAAACCCATTCAGAATGAAAGAGCTCCTACCTTTTTGTACTTTTTAGAATATCCCTGAATGCCTCAACATCGTTCCAGTTTTCAGAGTGTGAGGATAGGAGGCATTTTTACATCCATCATTCTGTGCTCTTGACAGTGTAGTAGAGTCATTAATTCTGTCTTAATCAGTGCTTATGTCACAGGGGTTTGAGAGATTTCTTTGGTAGGTCCAGGTTCACCTCGGCTGTTTGCCATTGCTTTTTGCCATAACTCATTACATTTGCCTCTAAAATACAGTCTGTTTCAGCAGTTTTCTTCAATAACCCTCATTTCAGTTGTCTACCACTTTCCCTAATCTCTCTTTTGAAAGAGAGAATCATCCTATTCAGTTGATTTCCTGTCCAGTTACTTTCAACTGTAATCCTAACTTAATGATTTGTAACCACTTTCTAATTAAAAAAAGTTCTAAGCCAAATTTGCCACTTCATCCAGTTTTTACATCTGCAATACAGCCTTTAAATATATGTCAATTATGAAGACATTTATAAAAACATGGTGCAGCTTGATTTGCTGTGCTGGAATATTAACTGGTCCTAAATACCTTGATTAATTTCAGCCTTTCAAAACACAGCAGTGGAAACTTAGATAATTCGCGTGCATTCATGCCTAGAAAAGTTTTTACCTCAACTCCAGTTTATTTAGGATAGTTGTACTTACAGAAGTTTTCAGTCAAAAATATTAAAACGCGCAATTTAATGTTCAGCAATTTGTAACCTACTTCTAATTTTGTCCTTAATCCTGAGTAAAACTACTTGGCATAATGCTAACAGCTGCAATTCCCTGTGAAAATTCCATTTGAAGATGCCATTAGAAAAAGTCATGCAGTACTCCAAGGTAAAGATGAGCTAGAAAGAAAAGCTGTACCCTCAGCTGCTGCTGAGTACATACTGAGATGGAGGAGGAAGGGAAGGCGTATCATACTGTCTGCTAAGACTACAGATAAATGGATTATGTTCAGTAATAGCCCTTGTATTCTTCACTCCCAGTTCCCAGCAAGGTCTTCTGTTTCTTTGTGCATTCACTCACAGTAGTGGAATCTCTGTAGTCCTTTTCCATTTCAGGCCACAGGCACTGTACAGTTTCCTTTCTCCGATAATGTTGTTTGATTTTCTTTCTGTCTGGAAAACATCATCCAGGCTTCATTTAACATGGAAAATGACTGGAGCTGAGGTGGGGGAGGTTACTTTAAAAGATATTCATGACTGTTAGTGTCAGCATCTCCACAGACAGTCACAGACAGGGTTGAAGCTGTTGGTGTCCTGATGGCAGGTTTCCATTGTGTATCATCCCCTTCTCCTACCTGTTGTGTCCTCCCCCACCACCACCACCAAGATAGGATTTGGCATCCAGGACATATTTAAATGTTAGAACTGATGTGTTACAATGCTATAGCAATAAATTCAAATAAATGCTTTGAGATTTAATGTAAGGATCTCATTTTGTTTAGCAAAGATTTGATTATTTTCTTGGGTTTTATGTGAAGAAACAAGCAACCACTGTTTGAATTCTTACCTGCTATGCATTTGACTAACGCTGAAAATTGTGCATTTAGGTAGAAAAATGTGTATGGTGAAGAAGGATGTTTTGTCCAAATCACTATCAGAGAAACATGATACCGCATATCAACATGTGTAAGAGCCATTCAGAAGATCTTACTGCATTAACAGCGTGCGCTGTTAATTGATAGTTAATAATAGAGCATTTCTTTCAACGGGTACACATTTCATTTCTGCCAGAAGTCTGAGTTGTATAGCAACGGCAGTGACTTCTAATACCTTTCTAGTTATGTGGTGATGTAATTTGGCTCACAAGTTGTCACATTTTCCTGTCTAAGCAAAAAAAGTCATGATGAATGAGAACAGAATTAGTGGAAGTAAAACTGCCTGATCATTCAGTTGTGTTTAAGTTATTCATGCATGAATACAAAACACATCAGAATTTCAAAGAAGTGACACAGGATTTTGGGAGATGAAGCACAAATGGAGAGAAAGAGAAGGCCGAGGGATAGCAGTGTCAAGCAGAGGTAAACTATAAGCATATTGCAGTAAATCAGGTAACTGTTTAGTATATCCAGAAAGTAGATACAAATTACTAAAAATCAATCAGAAGCTATGTAAAGGGGAAGGGAAGGTAAGGCAAGGAACTGCTTTATGTGGGAGTAGGAAGCAGCAGAAGGGTTTTGTCTGAATGAGTTGTGGCCAAATGTTGTACGTTGCTGCGAATAGAATATACGGAACCCTTTTCCCCTCCCTCCCTTCTTTTTTTTTTTGTTGTTAGTGAGGAACTTAATGTTGGGACATTAAAGGCTTGGAGAAGCTTGTTCATGCATCAGATTTAAAGATTTTAAGTAGCTAGGAAGTCTGAAAATTTTAGTAAAGATTATCTCTAGTTCATGCACAGGTTCTAGCTTAGGCATCCTTCAGTCAAATTGTAGCAACTGTAGTTAATAGAAGTGCAGTCAGGAAAAGGACTGAACACTGACTAATTCCTTGTTATGAATATATAATAAAGCTATTCACATCACACTTAACTTTGAATATCATTAAGTTTTACTTATTTGTGACAAATTCTTTTTTTTGTTGCAGATATGATCCTAATGTGAAAAGGAGAAGATAAATTATGACCTGAATTTACAGTGATTCTCTAGCAAAATCTGCTTTCTGTTCCTTAGGTTTGCTGGTTACAGTGTTTAATACATACCCATGTATGACCATTTGAGCTATCTATTATTGTAAGGCTTAAAAACAAGTCTTTCTTTTATTAAAGAAAAGTTTCTTTCACTGCTTGGTACTTATGGTTTGCATGTTTTCAAGGCCTTAATGTTATTTGCTTCAGAGTAATGCTCAGTAAAATACCATAGATACTTAGGATTTGATTTTAGGCTGTTTATTTCTAATGTTCGCTTATCAGTACTATTTTGGGAAAAAAAGGGAAGTTAGCATCAGGCTTTTTTCTTTTCAGAAAGCCTTTGTTAGTTAGTTTTTTGTATATTGTCAATTTTGTCTTGAGGTGGAGGTTTTTGAGGACTTCATAAGTAAGTTAGATCAAACTTTAAATTTGTAGCTGAGTAAACAAAAAGTATTTCATATTGATAAGGTCAAGCTTTTTCCTATTTTTGAAGTTGGTGACAAATAATTATTTGTGGCCAGCCACCAATTTTGTGTGATGGCAGATTTGAAACAAATGTTCAAATTCTAAAATTGAGTGATTTTTGCCCTATTACGTCTTCAAATCTTCAATATTTGTTTGAACAGCCTACAGACTAGAAACACACTTACAAACTCAGAAAAAGGTACCAAGGAATTTTGCAGCAGCAACAAGCAGTTTAATTTTGGTTTCTTGGGAAGGGAAAGACGCAAGTGCAGTTTCTTTTTCTGCGTATTTCCTTTCCTTTGCAAATAGGAGAGAGCGCTGTGTTTGAAAGTGGCTGTTTAAGAACAAAAGATGTATATGGAGAGCCCAAAAGCTGCATGACGAGAACCATCAGATTATGAGAGTCTGTGTCCTTTCCTGTAGTATTAAATGAGAAATAACCTTGTACATTCCTCAGAAGTGTGAATTCTGATATAATGATGTCTCATATTCTGTAATTTGTTTTTATTTTTAATGAGACTCAAGTTAGAAGGGGAGAAGACCAAATTGGATAGTTTCTAGGAGTCACAGGGTGGGGGGAAACATGCCAAAAATAAGACTTAAAAATAAAAACTGGTGGGGGGAGTTTCCCTGGAAAGTAAAAAGAGAAAAACTTGAAAGCTCCAAAATGGGGAGTGGCAGAGAAGCCAAATGAATCCCCTTGCTATTGGAAATAATGTCTGTTATCCATGCCTTCGCTTTTTTTCAACCACTGTGTTTAAAAAAAAAAAAAAAAAAAAATCTGTCCTTCAGATTTCATCATCTGTATCACCAGCGAATACCCGTTTTTGGGTTAGGAGAGCTCATCTGAGAATTTGGAACTTGAAGGATTCCTCTGGAAGTACAGTGAGAAAAGCCTTCCAGATTTTCTGCTCAGCTGTATGAAGCCATCACACACAGATGAAGATGGAAAGTAGCTCCATCGCATCCTGTTTCAAGAGGCAGGATGGTAGGATCTCCTTCCTTATGTGAGGAAGTAATTTGATTGATGTAATTGAATTTAAGTACTCAGTAAGAAAGCTACTTCCTCTGATGAGAGCTCAGAACGTGCAAGCAAGATGAGCTGAGCTGTTTCAAGCCACTCTGTCATGTATCAGATTTGAAGAACAGCATCCTGAGATCTATGTGTATCAAGAGAGCAGAAATGTTGAAGTCAATATGGTTGCATGGTCTCAGAAAATATTTGGTCTTCAAAAAGCAATCTTCCCTCTGGTCTATTTTGGCATCTTCTTGATGACTTGGTCAGGGCTGTCCAGAGTGATATGCAAAGTGCAAGACTAGTACCTCTGAGATCAGCAATAGCCATGAGAGTGTTTTGGTATTGTAACTTGCATCAGGGCACATCAAATCTTGTCCGCCACATACCTTTAAAAAGGCTGGTCTTCAGCAGTTGAAATACTTCCTGGAGGAGATGTACTGACTGCTGTTTGTTGCACCCTCGGGTGAATTTTTCTCATTGGTCACAATGAGAATCTCCAGGTTTTCCTGTTGAAGACCCACCTATCCAACGGGGCAGCTCTTGCAGACTGCTGAGCATGACCTTTTTGATTGTTGTTACTAAATTCAAGCAAATAGCTTGGATACCAGAATATCAATGGACAAGATCCTTCAGAAAGGTTGTGTTTATAGTTGTAAAAAACAGAACTTGTCATTTCACCTTAGCAATTCTCAAAAGATACAATGTACGGGGGGGCCTTCTACAAGAAAGTAAAGGCTAAGTCCTTTGGTGCTCGGACTGCAGTCTGCCAGGGTTCAAGTAACTCTGGTGGCACTGAGACCACTCTTCTGTTCACATTATATGACTTAGGACTCTTCACACCCAATTCTCCAGACAGTTAAATTTAGCAGCTTTGATACTTTTTTTTAGTTATTTGGTGTCCCACTGTGTGACTGGGAGAGCACCCACAGACAAACACTTGGAGCTTTGTCTTCTCTGTATCAACACTTCCAACATCAGCTTCAGCTTTCTTTGCAGTCTTTCACAGGCAGCTGTGTGCTCTCAAGCGGGGAGGGCATTCTGGGGATTTCCACAGTAGTGCTGAGAAAAAAAAAGTTGGGATCAGCACTTGCCTAAAGATATACCCAGTGTATGTTCCAGTTTTGGGTCCAACTTGAGGGTGCCTAATAGGCGATAGTTTGGTTTCCAGTTCAGTTGCATCTGCTGTCTGGTTGATGGGAAGCCTGTAGATTAGTGAACCTGAGCCTTTTGCTATTTCAACATCAAGTTACGCTTGCATTAAAAGAGAAGCTTAGACATCTAAAACCTCTACCCCTTACCTATGGCTTAAATTGTAATTCCAAATTCACGTAACAAATCCTGTTCATAATACTGAAACTTTTCTTCCATTTTAGCATAACTTTGTCACGATTTTCAGCTCCAGACATTAGAGGAAACATGCTTGTTGGCTTACTGGTTTGGGCCTTCTGTTAGTGAAGTTTCTGAGGTAGATGATAAAGGACATGATTACATGATGCAAGTCGTGGGAGCCTGAACATCTAATAAATGACATCAGTATTTGCCTTACCCCTGGAGCTATGACAGGCTACAACTTGACCTGGTGTTTATTTTATAAAATACACTGTTGTGGCCTGACCCCAGTAGGCAGCTAAGCCCCATACAGCTGCTCACTTGCTCCTCCCCCCCCCAGCAGGATGGGGAGAGAGAATCAGAAGGGTGAAAGTGGGAAAACTTCTGGGCTGAGATAAAGAGTTTTACAGGTTAAGCAAAAGCTGTGAGCACAAGCAAGGGCAATTAACTTTGCATTCTGCAGTTCAGAACTATTGCTGCATGCTCCATTTTCATTCTGTGGGGCTTCTGTCCTGTGGTTTCAACATCCAGTTCACCAGTTTCCTGAGAGAATTTGTGTGGTGTCGATTTTCTTTAGAAGGTTAAAAAAAGTTCAGTAACTCAGACATGACATCTAAGATTTCTCTCATCTGCCTCAAACCACAATCTGCAAGCATACCCACCTTTTTGACAAAATGCTGCTCTCCACCTAAAAATAAATGTAAGCAGAAACTTATCTTCAGATCTTGTTTCTTGCTTTTTTCTGTGTAACACAAAGTTTGTTTGAGGGGTTGTTAGGATTGCTTTTTTTATAGCATGCGTTATCTTTGTTCACACTGCTCACAGGAAGGAGATGCACACAATACATAAACTAAATACACTTTTTATTAGCAAGGCTTTTAAAATACAGTCTTGCATCCAGCAGCTTAGCTGAACACAGTTTAAAGCAGATTGAGTTACTTCATGCACCACTAAAATAGAAGATGGGTGCTGTATCCCTGCAGGAGCAACACGCTTAGTTTTCAGTTTAACTCAGACCAGTTTCAGCTGATTTCCCATCTTTCCTACATCAGTTGGGAAAGCCATTGCCTTTTTTGGCAAGACTACCAAAGTATTTTCACTGTTGAAGTTTGCTTTCTACTTCTGTCCATTCACATCTGTGACTATCTGTCCCTTTTTCTCCTACCCTTACTCCCCATCCTCTCCCAGAATGGGGGGGCTGGTGCAGCGGGGCTGGCCTCTCCTGCGTCATAGCACCAGTTCCTATATTCTGGAAGTGTTTGCAGCCAGCTTCAGTTTCTTCCCTCCACCGGCCTCCCCAACAACTTCCTCCGGAGTGCTAAGCCCCCCCCCCTTCATTACCGCCATTCCTGATGTGTCTGAGAGGCTGTACTCCACGTGTTTACCATCAAGCATCATTCGTAACTGATACACCAGCTGAAGTCTCTGCTATAGACCTGCCTCCAACCCACTCCTATTACCAGTTCGTTCTGTACAGGTGCTTTCTCAGTCCTGATGCTTATCCTGTCTTTTTCCCCCCTCCCACGCAACTAGCCCTTCTCTTGCTCTGTTCCAT
This sequence comes from Pygoscelis adeliae, assembly GCF_000699105.1. Classification (NCBI taxonomy): domain Eukaryota; kingdom Metazoa; phylum Chordata; class Aves; order Sphenisciformes; family Spheniscidae; genus Pygoscelis; species Pygoscelis adeliae. The sequence goes on from NW_008824866.1 coordinate 4,328,215, forward strand.
TTCTTGAATCTATCCACGGTCACATTCGGCCACATCTGGTGTTTGATTCACAAATTAGCTACTTCTGATTGTGTTCTGGTATCTCCTTAGAACTTAGGCCAAACGTGGCAAAACCTGAACTGTCTTCCTTACCGTTATTCCTCACTCTTCCTCTTACCATGTTTTGATAACCACCATCGCCACATTCCAGTGAGATATAGTTATAAAAACGCTAGACAAAATCAGATCTCCCTAACTAGCAACTTTCCCTGCCATTTGCTTTAGCACTCTGCCCGTACCACTCTGGCCCAGCTTTGACTATCAGAATCTCTCTCAAGCATCGGCTATAGCACCAGATCCATGCAAACCAACACCTTTTCCCTCTTTCTGAACACTACAGCTCTCTGAATGCTTCTTCCTCCCCACAGTTTGTTTTTTTCCTCTGACTTAAGAGTTCCCCACTTCTCCAAATCAAAATAATTGGCTTCTAGGTGAAACTGTTTTAATATTAATCCTTTAGCCTTCCATCTGTCATCAGTTTTCACACATGAAGATAAAACAAGCTTAGCATGCAAGTCTCACGTAGGTTTATCATCTAATGAAAGCTGAGGTTTTGCTCGCAAGTTGCTTGCAGCTCAGGAGGAGAATGCATTTCAGCTGACAGCAGATGTTCTGTACACGTTTACATTGCTCATCTGAAAATGGGTATGACCCAAGCGTACTCCAGCAAAGGCAGAAATACTGAGGCATGACACACAGAAATGACATTTACATAGTATCTCCAAGTCTGGGTGTATCTTGTGTGTGAACAAAAATACAGGTAGATGAATTGATATATCATTTAGATACTGGAATTCCACAACCAGCATACCAGACCTAACGGAGAAATGGGCACGATGAGAGTACTGACTTTCCAAATTGTGCCAGGTAGATATAAGGTAGCAGGATCGGTTCTTGAACAGCAATAACTCAGTGTTCACATAGAAGCTGGTCCTAGAATCTGAACTGACGAAAAATGAACCGTTTCCCTCTCCTTGGATTATCCCCTGGCACTGTATCAAATCTCTCTGATCACCTTGTCTCTAGCTTTAGATTTGTGCACAATTATTTTTTCTTTATATACCTAGTTAAAAAAGAACTTAAAAATGCCAGGATTCTGTAATATTTTGTGAATACATAACAAACCTAGTTGTTCATTTTCTTTATGCTGCCATGTAAGTCTACAGAGAGTGTCCAGGGACGTGAAGCTGAATTTTAGTTTATTGAAGCATCCTCTGTAGGCAATGTAGGCTGATACTTGCACATTGCCAGTGATCTCAGAATAAAAAGATGGAGGAGGAAAGCGCAAATTAGGTTAACTTAGTCTCCAGAACAACTCGTTTCAAAAGGACAGCAGAGCTAAGAATACGAAGTATATTTTTTCCTGGTTTTGATGACTGCTGATGACCACTAGGTTATGAAAGTTGGCTTAATATGCCCTGTAAGTTCAAAATTACCGTTGTTAGAAAATCAGCTAGCATGCAGACAGGTGTAATGTGAACTAAAGTTCAGGGTTTGTTTAAACTGAAATGTTCCATAGTGTCTGCAAAGACAAAACCATCCTTAAAACAGTGCTTAGCTTCACTATAATTACTAAATTATGCTGTAACACTTTTTTTCCCCATGATCTTTGTTCCTTACACCAAATTCATCCTTGACCTCACACTTCCTTGTGTAATTCAAGCTTCTAAAATCAGCTAAACTCGAACACCTTGTGTACCATATTCCCCAAAATAGTCTTTTTCAGAAAAAGAGCTCTTTATAATTCAATATCCTAGCTTCAAATTTGTACACCTAATGTCACCAAAGCCTTCCTTTCTCTGTCAAAGAATGTTTCAGTTTCCATTGTTTCTGCTAAATAGAATCAGGTGTTACGGTCATTTGAAACAAAGCATGACTTTTCTTTCAGGTTGGGCAAGGGGAAAAGGGAGAAGTAGATGTCCAAAAAGCTGTCACATCAGTTGAGGTACTGTGCTCCCATCTTGCTCTCACCTCAAAAGATAATCGAAAATGATGACAGAATACTGTCATTGTAAGGTTCTAAAATATTATCTAAATTAAAATGTAACAGTATAAACCTTTTAGCATTTTTTGTTCCATAACTTCTTCAAAATGAAATCTTTACTATATGGATGATAGTAAAATCAAATAATCAGCTACCTTTAAGGCATACATGTGCTACCTCTTGCTGTTTAGAAATGTTTGGAAGCTAGCACTGTTACAGCACAAATTCCGCTATTACATGAAAATACCTGCTTGTTTTCTCCACAGTAGAAAATATGGTACCAAAGCAACCAAGTCTCATCTCTTGGCACACCACCTTACTGATCCAGTCCTACAGCTTCTGGAGCAAATACGATTGCTTCTAGTTCATATGTACGTGTTGCACTTCAGTGTAACTTCAATTAAGAGCCAATTAAAAATCTACGGCAACATGTTAGACTAACAGCTCCAGCACAGAGCTCTAAAGTTACAGTATGCAAATCTTGACACAGGAAGATGGGAGACCACCAGCCTATCAACGCATGGATTCACTTCAGTACCTATAGGTTTGCAGTTCATACTGCTCAGGTTCTTTGCCGCTTTCCTCCCATCATTCCTCACTGGTCATCGCTTGTTACCACCAGTGAGGACTCACTAGAAGTTTGCAAATTTTACACCCCTTCTTTCTCTCTCAAGAGCAGGCCTTTTCTTCCTTTCAACTGCATACGCAGATCAGGCCTGCCTCAAAAAGTTTGGGTCTTAATATAATTTCCCCCAGCTTTGAGTAAGTACTCTAGATTTCTGGCTCTAGCTTTCTTTTCACAGTTCTTGAGCTGCAAGAGAAAGAAGCTACAGCCACTTCCCTCTACAAAATCAGTATTTTTCATTATGCAACCATCACTCTGAAATTAATCATTAAAAAAAAAAGGTGCCTACACTCACCAGGCCAGAAGGAAAATACAGTATGCCCCAACAATCCCCTAAGTGCTGAGGACTAGGGACCTGCAGCTGTGGGGTGCACTTTGGTGTCCCTTACTCAGTGTATAGGCGCTGCTTCTGGGACCTACGCTCTTTCCACGCATTCACTGGCAAGCCCGGGTTGCTAGCCCAAGGCAATGCATTTTCCTAAGAGACAGAAGAATCCAATGTTACTGTCACCACTCAGTCTGGATTACTTGCAGAAAGGATTTCTGCGTTTACTCACCAGGGTGAAGCTTAGCCTTACTCTTTTGCGGAAAATGTTTTAAGCAGAAGTCAGTCATCTACTGGAAACCAAAAGAAAGGCTGTGCTGTTTCCTATCACCCTGTTAGGCGCCTTCATTAACAAGCACCTATTGTTAAATAATCACATATGAGGCAGATTGTTAGGGAAATCTACTATGACAAATCTTAGTCCCAGTTCAACAGCTGGATAATACTTAAAATAATCTTAGCAATAATTTCGCTAGGAGACACATTCAGCATTAAGATCCAAAACCCAATATGAGACATTTTCCCACTAGCCTATTAGAAAATACACAGTATCAGTTAACATACCTTTACAAATTCTATAAATCCAAATTAAATTCCTTTAGCTAAAAATTATATTCTTCCTGTCTGTGTTTTAGTAATAAAGCTTAAGTAGTAAGCATCCTTTTTAAATCCATGATGTTTAAAAGCTTATCTTTCTCACTGAAAGTAGAGCTGAAAGAAGCAAACAGTCTCCCTTCCGGGAACTATTATAACATACAGGAAATTCAAATGGTTTGTTTGTTTGGTTTTTTTTTCAATCTCAGAAACAAAGTATTTCCCCAAAAGACAACTATTCGACGCCAACATCTAATCCACAATAAATGCAGTAAGTATGATATAATGCTTTAGGTAAAACTATCCTAAGGCAAAGCTTGAATTTTTACATCTCTTATTCTCTCAAAATACCAAAGAGGAGAGAAACAGGAATTTCTCTCAAAATCAGAAACCCAGAAGCGAGAAAGTCCAGCTACAACTTTAAAACTAGCAATTCCTAGAAGAAACAGGATGATTTTTTAGTAAAGCTTTGGTTGAAAAAAGTATTTTTATACTGGCTTAATAAACGTGACCACTGAGAAAAAATCTCTGCCCAACTAAGGGGTCTCACATACGATTTTTTAATCTCAAAAATACTGGCAAGATTGATAAAAGAAAAAAAGCAGTTAAACCTCAAGGTGCTGTAATACTGCAGGGAAAGATACCTGTGTAGTAACAGGACAAAAATCTCTGCTACAAATTTGTCACTACAACACACACAGCCTGTAAGTAGCTGCAGCAGCTGAGGCTAGAGATGTGGCTGTTTGAAGCTTTTCTCCCCTTTTTGCAAAATAACTGTTTAAGTAAATTGCTTCCTTTGTTTTGTTGGCATTTTAAATGTTTCACATGACAAATGAAAATGCAGTAACATGCCATGATATCTTGTATTCGGACATTTATATTGACACAAAACCGAAGGAATGTAATCACAGCGCAGATGTATTCCCAATATATTAACTGCAATAAAGTTCCAAAATCAAGTATTTAGCAGTTATAACACTGATTCTCAGTTAAGTTACTAGGTATCACAGGTTTAGGATAGATCTATATATACACAGTTTCTGCCAAAGAAGGCAAATTATAGAATCTCAATTCAATTATGAAGAAAATAAGCCTAGAATTTAGCATAATTAAAACCATCTCAGATGTAAGTATAAAAAAGTATCTATCTTAACTAGTATTGACAATGCATGGTTAAATCCAATCATGTAGGCAACGCAGAAATTAATATAAATTTTGCCTCATTTGTGTTTATTTTTATGCAATTAAGTTGGCTCGAAACTAAAATTTATTATTAGTAGTAGCATCACTTCATAAATGACTTTGGACTTTCATTGAAAATACTGTCATTTTAATCCTTGCATACTTTACCTTTTCTACTTCTATGTCCAAAGTCTGAGTAACTTACTCAGATGCATAAAGGCCTGCAGTAGCCACAGAACCCCGTAATTCAGTAGGCACAGAAAACAGGCATTTATTGCATATAGGTGTCTACAACTTACGGAAGTTAGACAGCTGGGAAACCAGCAAGCACTAGCAGTTTCACAAAGCCTAAGCCTAATTTCCTTTTGAAAATCTGTTCAAGTTCTAATATGGAGATTTTAATCATGCAAGTACAATACCTTAAACTAACATGACGTTCGTCAATACAAAAAAAGCTCCAAACAAGAAACTGAATTAAATAAAGATGTTATTACTATTCCATCACATTGGACCTGAATTAAAATGTTTGGTAATACATCAGTTAAAACCAAGCACTTGGTCTATTGAGAGTTCTGGAAGATAACTTAAGTTTTCTAACTAGCTGTTGCTTACCTCACTATGGTGAATAACCCATGAGTGCATTTAGGTAAACCAACTACTCTAAAACCCAGCAAATGAAATCTAGGTCTTATGTTATGGAGCAGAAAGGTGACACTTCAATTCAGAGGTAGGTACAAGTTAAGTCTTTGTCTTTCGTAACAAGCTTTAAGATTTGTAGGAACTACGGCATGTTTGTCTGGGGTTTGTTTTGTTTATTTTTTAGCTGGCTGTGAGATATAAGCCTTTTTCCAGTTTCAAAAATTGCAGGCTAAAATAGTTTTAGTGTTATGTGCTGCTCTAGAAATAAGAGAAATAACCAATACTTGGTCAAATGGGAGATGAGAGTATCCATCACCCACCTTCATCTGTCAAGTGATCCCATTCAGTCTTCCTGAGCTTGGAAGCAAAAGAAACCTTAAGTTTTCTCATGTACTTAATTTTTTAGTAGTACACTAGATATTCATTATATTGACACTGTAATAAGAGCACTTATATCAGTACTTTATTGTTTATGTTAATGAGTATTCTCAGAATGTACATATCACTGTAGGGGAACACCTCATGTTCATCTTTCTGCACGCACCCAACTCTAGGCATAGCGTGAAAAAAAACATTAATGGATTATGTCAAATCATGCGTTAAAGATTGAATGGGAATGCTTATTCTTTTATTGCAATTATCAAATAGGATAATTTATAAGTGTTGAGGAATACTTCTTGCTTACAGAAATCCTTCTTATAGTAAAAACCATTTTACTAAGTTGTCATTCCAAGTATTACTGTATTACTACGGCAAATAAATAAAATCCTTGTTTCAAGCAGAAGGCTCCAAATTTGCTTTGGGACCAAGAATCACTTTGTACTAAGTAAGCTTTCTGCTTTTAGAAGTCATTTTAATTTCATGGTAAAAATATTTTGTCACATTTGACACTAAAATGTAAAGCCACTCTGGTAGGCATTGCTTTTCCCAGAGGAAGTCTGCTCTTGTAGCTGAGCAACAGAGGACAGGCAGGTCAATGTAAGTTAGACTCATTTTCTGTTTCTCTGGAAGTAATTCCAGCTGAGTAGAGATCAGTTGTAATAGCAGATCAAATTTTTGTATTTTGAAAAGGTGAAGTATTGTAGTATCAACATCCTTTACTGAGCAATACAAGCGCAGGTTACTTGTATACAACAGAAATGTGACTGCTATCAACTTTCGCTGTCAGTGAGTGTTCTGTTAGACTACGTCTGTAATCCTGTATGTGAAAGTTTCTAGTGTCTCATTTATGGTACCCCATCACCTCCTCCATCCCCACTTTCAATCAATTCATGTTTCTTCTTTTGTCTTATTGCCAAGCATCGTGCAATGCCCAATGCACCTCCTTTTAAAAACCGTACAAAGTTGTCTCCCACCAGAGGACCTAAAGCAAAGAGGTTAGCTTCTTTAGTGCATTCATAAGTGTATGGATCAATCTCTATAGGATTCCCCTTGCATGTGATGGGCTGATTAGAGTGATGACCTATGCTATGTCCTTGGTCCTTTAGAAAGAAAAGATTTGGGTGAGAACCTATCAGAACTAAGGCTACAGAAAACTTCAAAATTTTCTTCAGTCCGGAGGCACTCTGAAGAACACATTTCATTTCAGGCTTGAAGGAAAGTACATTGTGTTCAGGGAAACTAGTGTAAGCAGAATGTAGATTAGAGTCCACAGTATGTGACTGAGTACACATCATATGATAGACCTTATGGTATTCAGGGTAAAGCTTTTTAGGTAACTGTTTGAAAATAAGACTTGTATCGGTAACTCTTCTACGAAACACATGGATTACTGGGATGTTGTTGTTGTAGGCACACAGTACTGCATCAGCTGCTGTAAGTCCAGCACCCACAATTAACACAGGGTCTGCCTTCCCGCGTAACTTTCCTTTGCTGATAGCAGCTCCGAAGTCAGACATGGAATGAAGCACAAAAGGAAAGTCTTCTCCTTCAACTTGTAGTCGTCCAGGAGAATCAAAGGTTCCTGTGGCAAGAGCCACATTCTCAGCAAAGAGGCAGAAGGGCACATGAGAACCATCTGTTGCTCGCTGATAACCTCTGACTTCCCAGTTTCTCTTAGTCAGTGATTTCTGTCCATCTTCCATTTCCAAATGCTGTGTTGAAATATTTTCATTTAGTTGACTTCTGTCTTCATCATCCTTTCCTCGGTAAAGCCTGGATACTGACGTTATGTAAACGTTGTCTCTGAAATTCTTTTGGAGGCCCATGACTTTAACATATTGTTTATAATAACAAGCTATTTCCTCTGGCATTACTCGATCACTCTTTATATTTCTGAAACAAAATTGAATGGTTCCAGTTAATATTTAGACCTTATTGGTAATTGGAGTATCATATACAATATACCACATGATAGTCGAATTTAAGAGGATTGAATCTGCTCAGTGTAACTGACACTGGGTTCAATATCTTTAAATGCATTCAATTTGCTCTATTTATTCTCTCGATTCCTAATATACAAGACAAGCTAACTTTTTTTCTAATGGTTGTAAATCTTTACATTGTAAAGTGCTATGGTGATTAACAAATTAAGCATAACAAAACTGCAGTATCACAGTAGGTCTGCGTGGAAGTGTTTTACAAAGCCAGTTTAGCATCACGACTGTCAACAATACAATACTGGCTATACTTGTACTCAGTGAGAATCCACTTACTTAGGATGTAAGTAATTAAATATCATAGTAATTGTTAAGCACTTATTTTGAAACTCTAGGTTTGATATATTACTTGAGTCAAGTATTCTTCATTATACTTTGCAAAAGATCTCTCCCTTGGGTACAGGTAAGTTCAGTAAGTATCAAATTAAGTAGTTCCGTATCACAGTAATGAACAAAGCAAGTATGACACACAACCTTAATGCAACTATGTAAATAGGATTATGATGTCCAAGTTTCCAATAAAAAACATTTTTGCACTGCAATCCTGATATTACGTTATGCTTTTCTTATGTTTATTGCATTCTCCTTTATAAAAAAAAAGCTGAAAATGTAATTATTTTGAACAGGTCATGAATTTTGCTGCTTTTTTAGAAGTAAGCCCTAGGAAGCAGGCAAAAGAAACAGTAGTGAACATCAGGATTGCCACTGACATACACTTAAAAGCATATTTACAAGAAATCGGGCTACTCATTCTCATAGATTAACAAGATAATAGCATATGTACTTTTAAATGTTCAGGTTACTACTCTGAAAATCCTGATGAGATATTTATTGACGAGGATAATGTGACAGTGTGACACCTGTTACAAGGAAACTTAGGAAACTATTTTACATGACTACAAGTTTTCATTATCATCAATACTTTTAAATACATTTGTTTAATTGTAGTATAACAGGTCAGCATTTGTTTTTAGTATTGTTGAAAACTACAATATAAACAAATTAGCTTCAGATAATAAGCAGCTTATGAGATTTCAGTTAATAAGGAGGCAAGATTACTGTAGTTGTCTAAGAAAGCGATTAAAGAACAAAGGTACAGTTTCTTCACTATAAGTGTTGTCCTGAAGTGAGTGACAGTCTGCCCTTAAAGACATATGCCCAAGTAATTTTACTTCTTCTTTTGCCGTACATTGTAGAAGAACACCTTCCTTTAATTTTGCTAGAACAAAGTCAGGAAAATTAAAGTTTTAGAAAAAGCTTATACTTTCCTGGGTTCATCTGCTGACACAGACCTTTGTGAACTAATGAAGTAAAAACAGTGAGCTTGTACAAGACAGTAATTTTTCTTCTCTAAAATTTTTCCAAGAAACTTAATACTAGAAAATAACATAGGAAAATACTGAATTATGCTCTTGAAATTAAAATTCATAGATAGCAACATTTCAGATGCTGCAGCTTTGCCTGTAAAAGCAAATACTGAAATATACAACTTCCTGAATTACAAGAAAGCCAGTGTGCACAGCAACTTAAGTTGCATCTATATTGAAAGAGGAACTTCCAATACTTCTGTAGATTTTAAATTCCTCCCTCAATCTTCCCTCAACTCTGATCAAAACTGCTTACAGTAACAGCGCTTCTTTGTGAAATGCTGCTGAAACACACCACCGCTAGTATGTATGCTTTGTATAAACTCAAAGCAATTACTCCGGCCAACCATTGTCCTTTTTTTTTTTTTCCGTCCAAGTATACACAACAGAATCATTTCCAGTGCCATCAGGCAATTTAATAAACAAAACAAGAAGCCCTCCTGTGAACGATTAAGTTTGAATGTTTTCCAGTTCTTAAAATAATGTTATCTGGATTCTTACAGCAACTACATTTCCCAAATACATTATGCAGTATCTTCACCTGCGTTTGCTAGCTGCCCACTCCTTGAAGGTGAGGCCAGGCAATTCCATCCAGTCTCCAAAGCTGATTGTTAGCATAGAGCCTTCCATGGACTATGGAGGAAAAAAAACAAGATGCATGACCAGATTCCATTTGAAATGGATACATTTATGTAAAACACAGTGAAGAAGTTCTCATGGTACTCAGAGCAATAAAAGACCAGAACATAACATAATACCAGGACATTACATGAAGCGTTGATGATCTACTTTTCATGTTACAGTTAGATACTATTTTAAGGAGCAACTACATGATCTAATGAAGTACACGGTGAAGAGAGAACAAGTGAAAGGGAAACTAAAAGCAAGTTATTTAAAATACAAACCAAGTCTGATTTAAAATACTTAAAATACAAAAGTCTGAAACCAATAGGATATGAACATTAAGATTTAAGATGTTGTATAAACAGCACCTAGAAACAATGCAAAGACGGGAGAAAAAAGTAATAGAAAATACTCTTCGTTATAATTCATTAAATTAAAACTAATAAAAACCCATGTCAGATAGAGGTCATGGTCACAAATCCCCAAATTAAGGTCAACTTTTTCCTTCCTTTCACATCTCTCTAACATATTTGGGCTTTGGCAATTGACCAGTTGAAATTACAATTGCCATTACTATCTAAAACAACCTTAGATAGTAAGAAAACCCCCAAACCTCAAAATTATCAAGTTACCCTGGAAGTGATATGAAATTTTTACTCACGTGCCAAGCCCCACCAGGTGGTCCTTTACCAAGCACTATATGGGGAATATAATTATGTTGTTCTAGCTTCCAGTGCAAAACCGGTGGGTAGTCATACCCAAAGTCAGCATCAGGATGA
>NW_008824866.1:4338771-4348866 GCF_000699105.1 Pygoscelis adeliae
GAGCGTCCTTCGAGGCCTTCAGACAGGTACTCCAGATCCTAAAGTATGAAAGAAAGTTTGATCTGTTCATGCAACATTTACTGTTCATCATGCTGTTCTGATATACAGAAGTTGAATTTCAAAAGAAAAGACAATTAGTTCAAGTGGCATTTTAAGTAAAGATAAGAATTTAACGTAGAGATTCAATCACAACACTTTTCAGAAATAACTGCCATGATTCAGTTCTTCTGTAACTCTGAATAATACATTTCACTCATTTAAAAATTACATGTTAATAACACAGTAATACTGGGGCAGGTCAGTATTTGAAACTCATTGTAGAAAAAGAAATATAGGGACAAATATTCAGAGATCAGAGCAACTTAGTAACATTTATATTTATAGAGAGCGGACTGCTTTTAATGAAGAATTGCTAGTATTTCTAGGAGCCACATTTCTGATAAAGCAAAATTGTAATCTAAAAACATTAAGTTTTAAAGATCGAGTAGAAAAAGCTCCTTTGAGAGCTCTTAGGTAGTTCCAACACTAACTTTTGAATTATTTATTTTGAAATAATGGAGGTATTATAAGTATTATTTTTAAAAATGAATTAAAACTAGGCTTATTTTACAAAGCAGTTAATGTTGAGAACAATTTGTAGAACTTTTTAAAATGTTCACATTTCAGCATCTATTAACCAGCTGTGTTCTAAAAACTTCGTGATGCAATGGCAAATATTTGAAAACAGAATAGAGATCTGAAGAAAGAATTGGCCATAAGGCCAATTTTTGCTGACAAAGACAGGACAGTTTAGCTTCCTAAACTGGGAGAATCTCAGGGGGTCAGGGGAGGATGAAGTACATGAAACATCTGTAGCCAAAAGCTTAGGCAACCTACTCTCCTGCCAAAAAAATAAACCTTGAGACTCGAGGTCAACATTACATGCAAACAGCACAGCACTAAAGCAAACAAACCAACCCAAGCCCAAAGTCAAACAACCCCTACTTCCCCACTATAAACATATATGCATGTTTGTATTTCAAATAAATTAGTCACACAGGCAATACAGTAGTGATAGTATTGTGAGCAATCCATCAGGAGTATAGCAAAGCGAGTAGGAAACAATGATAGCATGGCAAACAAATGGGCAAGTGGGGATAAAAAATAATGGAGAAGATTTAACTAATCAAATGAGACGGAAAAATTGGATGTATACGAGGATAACAAATACAGCCCAAAAGTAATTGTGAATGCAACACAAACACTGAAGGATGCATACTGTTCAGAAAAGAAAAATGGGTTGTGTTTATAGAGGATATACATCCCTAATGTTACTAAAAAATGAAGTCTTAATGAGAATTGTGCTATTTAGGAAGATTTTATCCTGAAGTATGTGTACTTGAAGTATGCTAGCGGCATGTGTTCTTTTACGATAGTGCTCAAAAACATCCTAGGACATGAAAGCTGGAATTCCTGCATCAGCTACTCCCTGACCAAGTGGTGCTTTAGAGACTTTTGGCAAGTAGTAAGAACACGACAAAGGGCAGACTGTAAAACCAAAAAACATCACAAACAAAAAGCCCTCAGGAACCACAAAAACCACCACATGCCCCAGGACTGGATCTAATGGTCATGAATTGATTCTATTTAAATTAACAGAATAACAAAATATTAATGCATTAGAAATATGATTAGGTAAATGGGCTGGTTCTTCACAATGCAATCTGCGTAATTTTTCTGGATAAGCAGTTCTTAAAATGCATTGCTTTTCATCTGAAGTGCCCTATATATAATTTGTTACAAGCCATTGAAGAAGGTATATACTGCTTTTTATTTTACAGGTAGCAAAAACAGAGGCCAAGAAATAAAGCTAGTTGTTTGAGGCCACACAGTTACTGAGCCTAATTACTGACCACAGTTACTGTGGTCTAATTCTTTGTGGGGCGAGAATATTAAGTCTTTTTTTGTCTATGGCACTACTTATGTAAGTTGCAAAAGTATTTTAAACAGGATCGTTAAAGAAAGCCTACTGTTTCATAATCCAGCTTGCAGTAGGAAAAAAGCTAGACAAGATGGCAACCAAGGCCAGGTTGGATGGGGCTTTGAGCAACCTGGTCTAGTGGAAGATGTCCCTGCCCATGGCAGGGGGGTTGGAACTAGATGATCTTTAAGGTCCCTTCCAACCCAAACCATTCTATGATTTTATGAAATCTTACTTGATCAACAATGGAAAGATGTCGAGCTTCTTCTAATTTCGTATGTAGAATGGGGTTCGGGTGTATAGCTTCAGGAGATAAATATGGCCTGTATCCAGAGAGCAGGTAAGAAAGACAAATTCCTGAAGGTCCATTTCCTATTAAAGAAAGAAGTTACTGCTTTAGTAAAAATGTCAAAACCTGAAGTTTCTAAATCACTAAATAAGCAGCAACAAAATCACACTAAAGTAGTATAATGTGATACTGTCCTGATTCAAAGTAGCTTATAGACTTCGCAGTAAAATAAAGCCTACCATAGGAACTTCCTCCAAATAAACTGAGCAAGATGTTTTTCATGTAACAAGAAATGAATGACTCTTTACACCATGAAATAAAATGCATATAAAGGAATTTCATAATTGAGTATGTCAAATTCACTATTCTTGTGTGAAAATGATCTGATGGATAAGATCTAGTCTGCCTGTCAGTCACAGTGATATCTGACTACTACTGCCATCTTAAAACTTTGTGTTCCCACTTACACTGGGTACTGTAAAACACAGAAGAGAAAGACAACTTAAGAGTACATGCTCTTCAGATCTGATCATAAAATGAAGAGGAAGAAAAAGAGACAAGCAGAAAGCTGAAGACTGTGCAAGTCAGATAAGAAGCTACAGACAGCACAACAGCAACGTAAAAGCTGAGTGAAGACAGGTACAGTAGATAAGTCATAAAGTACGAGAAACTCATGTAAGACCACATTCATCGTTCAGCAGTAGTATCAATTCAAACATCCTGCTATATCCTTTTTGTAACATTTTATAATTCATTTATGTGCATTATTGCAATTTTAATAGACTAACTTATTTTCAAGTTGTTATTAAAGGTGTGAAATTGATGGGACCAAAATGTTACCATAAGGTATTATTTCTATTTGTTTGACTAGGATTAAACAAAGTAGGGAACCATATTTATAACATGGAAATACAGAAGTAATGCTCATGTTGCAAAGTCAGATATCAAAAGCTAGAGAAAGCTAAAGTCAGAAAAGTACGTGCTATGATACAGAATTTAAACATGTGACTATGTACTGTTATTTCTATAGCTCCTCTTCCTCATTAACCGAATGAAGAGCACAGTGTTCCCCTAATGAGGCACTATTCAGTATTTTGTCTTTGTTTTCCATCTAGAGTGCCACACTATTCAAATTCTGGGCTAAAGATAAAGTTACTAATTCATTCATGTTTTTATATAGCACTCATTGTTAGGATGTTAGCTCTTACTTCCTACCGTTTCAACTCTTGATCTCAAGAGTTCACCCATCGTTTCCTGTTCCCCATCACCTCTGCACACAGTATTTCTATCACCTGTTTCCAATCCCACTTCTCCAATGCCTCTGTCTTCTCCCTTTTCTGATTTCCCAGTCCCTAAAACCCCCATCAGTTTGCTGAGACCCTGTTCATTCCCAGTCTCTTCATACCTCAGATGTCTTTTTCCTCTTCCACCAAGCTATACTCATCACTCTGGTCCCCAGTAGCATTATACCCCATACGTTATTACAATGCTGAGTGTGTAGACCGATCACAGCCATGGGCTACAAGAAAATCATGTAGGCTCACTACAGATGAGCTCTTCAAAGGCTGAGACTGCTAAGTCGTAAAAAATCTTCAGTCGGCACATTTTCTCCAAAGGCCTAGAAGCTGAACAAGTATGTGAGACTGCACAATGAGTCCCTTAACGGCTTTTACCAAACAATCTGGGTTTTGCACCAGAATATGGAGGCAAAAAATAAAGGCATTAGAGTGCCTGTGTACTGTAAGGACCATAAAGCACTGGAAAAAGACTGTCTAGGAAAGCCATGCATTTCCATCACTGGGATCTCCAAGACAGTTAAATCAAAAGTCTGTAACAAAAAGTTTAAATATTGGTGATCTTACCTATATTATGTCCCAAACCACTTCCATTCTTATTTTTCCATGTACAAAAACAGACCACAAGGAATCTTCCAGACAGCAAAAATGCTCTTCCTTAGTCTCACATTGTTCTATCCTCCCACAAACAGACCAGCATGAGATAGCCGGGTACGCTTCAGTCCAGGAATTAATTTAAAGTTTAAGCTGGACGCAAGCCCTTCCAGCCACTCACTGGCCATGCTGGAGGTGGATGTGAGAGAGAACCTTAGCAATACATTGAAACCATACAACCAAACATAACAAAATCATATGAAGTTGTGAAAACACTCTAATCATACCTAGAGTTCACAAGCATTCCCATGACTGAATAAATTCTTTGCTGTTTTTATAATTGTATCTTGTGCATAGTAAAAAAATTTGTTTCATTTTACAAGTGCACAGCTAGATTTTTTTTTCCTATTGTGATGTAAAGGAAGCTAGTCCATGATGGAAAGAGAAAAATGCGTGCCATATCCAAGGATGCCATGCTAAAGATTATTCCTACTGGGTAAGACTAAAAAGAATCAAATGGATAACAAAAGTTGCCAAAACAAAGGCTAGCAAGGGCCAAGGAAATTACTGAGGATGGGATTATGTTAAGGTGAATTACTGCCACTGAGCTCCCTAGCCCCTCCCATGGGACCATCCAGAGAGCCAATCCAAACCCAGTTCCTATTCTTTGAGCAGGCTGAGTACAAGGGAAAGAAATTCCCTCGTGGATATACTCTCAAGAACACACAAGATTAAGGATCAGCTGCGAGGTCTGCAATTAGACTTGCTATGATTTTCTAAAAAATGCCTTTGGGAGGGGGGGGGGGGGGGGGGGGTGGTAAACCAACTTTTTGAAATGAGGAATTTATACCTGAGTAGTTTGCTCTTTATTTACACACAATGCCTCCAATAATGGCCCTGATCACAACTGAGAGATATTACTATTATACAAACTTTAGATATACAATGACTATATATCCCCAAACCCCATGGCCCTCTTCATTTAAGCAGCAGTTAGTATTTTGATTGAAGAGCAGCAGAAGCTTCTCCTGATCAACAGTAAACTACAGTACAATCATCTTTACATTATGTGTCTAAATTTAAAGCAAATAATCAACTTCAAACATCATACCAACCTTGTTACTTGGATGAAAATTTAAAACATTGCGTTTACACAGTAACGATCAAAACTAGTGCAGAAGATGAAAATGTTCAGCACACAACATCCTCTACACTTAGAGCTCCAGCATGAAACTCTCCAATCCCAACTCACTCAAATGGAATGTATCTATTTCTTCCCAATTTCGTGAAGTATAGCACAGAAGTTACTTAATAATACCACAGTAGCTTAGTACTCTATGCAGAACTGCAGTACAACATGCAGCACAAGCTTAGAATCAAATCTTAAACTGGGCATCATACAGGGGAAAAAGGAGATGGTGAAGTTAAAGAAAGGGTAATATAAGTTATTGTTTCATCATTAAGTTAACTGCTTACACATGTGCCATCATTTTCTTTCTGATTAATAAAATAGTGCAATGAGAAGATGGCAGCACTAGGAAGCTAAAAGAATGTTTAACTCCAGCTATACAGGAGTCACACAGAGAAGATTAAACCAGTAGTCTGTGTGCATGCATATATGGGGGGAACAACAACTATTTTTGTATTCTTCTACTACATTATTAAATCATTTTAGATCCCTTCTAGGGCTCTTCAGACAGCCAACAAATTAGTGATAATAGGCTGCCAATGGAGAAGATCAGCTTGTGAAGTGTCTCAAATGTATCTGTGAAAAAGCGTTTGGGCAACGTATTTGTTTTTCAAGGAGAAATAGTCAAGGCAGCTGTGTTTGGTGTCAGCACATAGAAAGGCATTCTAGACAAAATAAGTATTGAGCACAGGTATTTGCATAATGGATATCTGCACAACTAAACAGTGAAAACTGAGTCATTAACCATATGGCAAACCTATACTAAGGTTGACAAAATGCCAGGAAACTGTTGCTCTTGAACTCTGATGCAGAACTCAGCAAGTGATTCATGTCTGTCACATCCACATAAGTGTATTACATGAGCACTATTTTAAGCTATCACGAAGAGAGCTTTGAGAACAGGCAGTGTACAAACACCAGTCTTTCAAAGTTGTGGAGAGTTACTGTGAGCACATTACATTGAACACCATTCTCTGGAATCTCTGCTTGTTTGCAGGTACAATTAAAGCTGTTGGTTTGCTGTAGTCCCAACAGCTTTGGACTAGATTATTGAAAACCTCCTTTACTCCAGATCTTTTCTTTATCCCCTCATCAAGTCATGGCGGTAAGGAGCTGGTGACCAGCTGTTGCTGAAAAACCTTGGCCCAATACAAATCATCCTGGCACTCTCAGTTAAGCTGTGTACCTAAGGAGCCTGCTCCCTCTGCTCTCCTGTCATTCAGCAAGATTTTACAAATACAAGCCTTTAACTATTTAATCAACACTACAATTTATTGTTTTAAACTGGTTGAATTGACTTGGATTCATTTTGGAAAAGACAGGGCAATATTCAGACATTAGTGATGGATGCAACAAAGAAAAAGGCAATTAATGAGAGAGGTTAGCATCTAACCAACATACAGCACACATTTTACATTATGCTTTTCACTGTCCCATCTGACCCCACAAATTTCTACCAGTGCACCATCAACAACCTCCATGCAACCTGAAGTAGACATATCACATTAATCAAACCCTATGTGATCAACACTAGAATCAAAACAGTTCTTCTGTTAAGACTCACGTATCTGCTGCCAAATAATGCGTCTCTGTCAAAGCACAATTTGAATTCACATATACTCCAATAGCAAGTCCCTTAATGTAATTTTATGGTACTGTTATTAATCATAACAACTGTATTACTCTAATAAATATCTTCACTGTAAGGATGCTAAGCATTAGTTATTTAATGATAAATAACTTCATGCAGCAGGTCTATAAAGGCAACGGCAGTGACAGAGAATCTTAAAAAAGTGAAAAAACTCACCTATTATTACTACAGGCAGAGTAAGGAGGGAGTCCCCAGGCAGAACAGTTTCTTCAATTAAAGGCATTCTTTCAACCTTCCTCCCAAGGCTGTCACCAAAATATTGGACGAAGGAATTCAAAAGCTGTCCTTCGGTTTCAGGGCCGCTGTAACTTCTAATTAAGAAGGACAGATGGGAAAAAAATAAAATGAAACAGTTGAACTGTTGTCAGAACAGTCTCTTCAAAAAATAAAGTTGCTTTTGATGCTTTACTTTAAGAGCTATGGAATTGGCAAAACTGAGACCAACACAGATATGCTTCATCCGATCTACAAAATTTTACTCTTCAGCACAGCTTTTCTAACAGAAGATTTTTAAAAAGTCCACTTTCTCCTAGAAAGTCTACAGAAGGATAACAAAAAGGCACAGATGGCTCTGCAGAGATGCAGATTTCTAATTTCAGTTTATACAAAGCCGAAGTATAACCAACAAGCATTACTTTGATCCCACACACAGCAGAACTCATTCCTCATTATCCTTATCAGAAGAGGAGAGATACACACTACCTAGCCAATTAACAACATTAAGGCCAGCCAAAGGCTGAAGGAGCAGCTAAGATACAACAGCAGCCATTCGCATCCCTTCCTACCTACTAAGCAGCACAGAGGACTTTGCCTCAACAAATTTCTGTTCGGGTAGAAGTAAGGCTGGTTAGAGCTGGCCACGGTGTGAAGATGGAGAAAAGCGTGATCCCTGTAAGCCCTAGACACAGCCCCTTTTACCACTGTTAAAAGAAAACTTTTTATAAAAGGAATTGCCACGCAGTCAGGTCAGCTACTACGCAGCAGGCTGCTTTCACTCCTAGTCATTTTCCTAGATTTCTCAGTTCTTTCTCTGCAACATCCACTTAGGTTCCTCTCATAACTCTTCACCGTCTAAATGCGCTTCTAGACTACGAAGACTTCTTTTATATTGTTTGCTGCTTAATTATTTAGGAGCCCTTTCTGAAGCCTTTCCACGTCATGGAAGAAGCACGCGCTATCTGTTTAGCTAGAAAGGCAGGGGCAAATTAAAAATAGTCTGTTATTGTCAGTTATTTTATTAAGTCTTCAAAATAAAGACTTAACAACTTTTTAATTAAAAATAAACATTTTTCTCTTTACAAACACAGTTTTAATAATTAACTTAATAAATAAAAGTACTCATTTATTTCCTAGGAATCTGCATATCTTAAAGCTATTCCAGTATTTCAGGAATTATCTTCTACATGGGACCAAAAGTGTAAGACACTGATCCCCTTCCCATGGCCTTCAAGAAGCCACACATGTTATGTGCTGCCTCAACTCCCACAACACTGAAGGTCCTGCTACATATATCAAAAGCCTTTCCTCAATGGGGAACTCCGAAGTAACACTAGAGACAGAGCAGTAATAACAGAACTGGCGCACAGTGTAATATAGCTCTCTGATGGTTATTTCCTTGTTAAAAAGGGTAGGGAGCTATTCTAAGGTTGTATTTACTGCAGAAAGCACTTTATATCTGTATTTCCCGCACTACAACAAAAAAAGTTTGCAAATTACATGCTTACTGTTTGATTACAGCTGTGCATTAGCTGTTTGTGATCTTGGAGACGCATAACATGCAAACAGCGCGAGTTAGATGAAGACGAGTAGAAGGCAGAGAGAGGATATCTAATTATCATACTGCTTTTTTCAGCTCTGCTTTTAGATAGGCACAGGTAGACTATCTTATTTTCCAGCCTTTGCTCAACGTTAACTAAGGCAATACTACACTATGCTTTGCAAAAGACAGGCTTACAGCGAACGTGCATGTTCTAGTGTGGTTTTAATATACTTGCTGTGCCAGATAGAAGATAAAAAACAAAAGAAACATTTCAAAACCTCTTTTATGGGATATACGCACAGTGCTGTAGGCTACAAAAGAATCTTTAGCAATAAAAATGTTGCTTCTGTGCAGCTTGGATAGTGTATCACAAACTACCCAACCGGTATAGCACAGAATCTAATTTTGCATAGAAACATCTGCATACAACGTGCAGTTTCTCAGCTATTGTGCACACGAAGCAGATGAAGGACTGTTGTCAGGAGCACGTACCTCCTTTGCAAGAACATCATACCAGACCTCGGTAAGATCTTAAGTTAGGGGCCGCTAACAGCACCATCTTCCTAACCTTTGAACAACGCTGAAAGCCATCAAGTACCAGAAGTTTTTATATTGCTGAAAACTCATGGTAGACAGCTTTGCAGTGGTAGGGATTTGGTAAAAACATCTATGGCTCTAGTCCTGCAGAGATGCAAGTGGACAAAAAGATGAGTCAGTTCCAAAGCTAGTGCTTAGTTTACCTTATGCTGGTCATACCAAATAACCTCGAGAATTACATTTTGTCAAACACCTATATTCTACAACTGTTCATAATTTTTTTTTGTTTTTCGGTGCTGTTTAGTCAATTGCTTTTATTTTTATTTGATGTGAAAAACCCATTAAGAGAAAAAACACAGCATATACATAAACGTTTTTCTCCCTTTAAAAAAAGGGAACAATTCTTTCACAATAACCGTTTTCATTTACTGCAGTTTATTAAAATAAGAGGTGCCTTTTTCGGGTAGCAGTTTTTCAAGATCCTAGAATTCCCTACATACTTTTAGCAAAAAATTAAGTAAACTAACTGTAGGTGGGCGGTTAACAGAAAACTCGTTATATAAAAGGAATTTAAATTTGGTCTCAAGTTGACACTTTGGGAAGCAAATTTAACACCGCCAGATTGCTGGGGTTTTTTTAAGTAAGCGAGAAGAGCGATGCCCACCAGGACCGGCATCCCCGACGGTGCAGCGCTACGAACCCTGAAGCGAAACCGAGCATCAGCAGGCGTCGATTTCCTCCCAGCCCAGGCTGCGCTTCAGCGTTGCCCAAGGTCACAGCGCGCCTTCCCTCGGCGCCCCCTCCCTCCCCTCCCCGCCACC
>NW_008824866.1:4350166-4357507 GCF_000699105.1 Pygoscelis adeliae
GAGTGGTTGAGGTTGGCAGGACCTCTGGAGGTCACTTGGTCCAGTAGTATTCTGCGTGTGTGGCCTAAGCTATAATTAATTATTTGCTTCTTCCAGAAATAAAATTTTACATTCCCTTGAAATTCTACACGTTAGTCTGAGTTTTTCAAATGTCTTAGTTTTTTACTGGGGATTTATTTCAAACCCGTGTCTCAGGATAAAACATTGTCTTCAGATGTACCTTTGTCATATTGAAAAGGGATTTAACAGTGAGGAAGCAGTAAGTGAGAGGGGAGTAAAACACACCAAGCCATAGCAAATATTTCCTCCCATGTGCAAAGACTAATCACATTTTAAAGGGATTTATATTTCCTGTTCATTTCTGTTAACAGATTCAGGCAGTTATTGGCTGCTAGGTATATTCCAGATCTTTACATTTTAAATCATGCTAACCAATCAGCCAGTTTAAATTTCCTCTATTTCACTAACACTCGTTATACTATTTTAGGTAATAAAACTGTGCATTTGTTAAAGAAATAAATTTTTAAAACTCAATTGAATTTTAAAAATTTTTCTTCCCCAAATATTCAGTAAATCATCTCAGCCAATGATGCTGGAAAATAGGTGAAACATAGTTTTTGTGAATCACAAAGGTCTTTTTAACAACATTTGTAGCATAATCTTTCTCCTGATCAACTGACTGATAACTAAGTATGTTTAGTACCAGCTTGACACTGCAGAATTCATAAAAATCCTGTGGACATGTAAGGTGGGAGCATCAGAGCGATTGTTGCCTCAAGCCATGATACACAGCATGGAAAAAAAAGGGCTTCATCCTCTTCCGTAGAAGCAGCATGGTCAGTGAGTAACTGGAGAACGACAACAAATTTGTGCTGAATACAACCTGCACGTTGTAATACAGCATGGGAAACAAGGAAAATCACTGCAACGTTTTGGTAAGATTCCTGTGCCTCCACCCACTGCAATATGAGATTAAAGTACAAACTAAGTAGAAAATAGACCTGCAAGGCTTCAGATGTCACTACAGGGCTATGATCAACTCTGTCTGGATAAAAAATGTAGTGTCTCAGTACTGGAGCTTACCCAGGACAGATGTCTCATCCATAACAAACTTGTTCCCTGGAACATTAAATGACTCTGAAAGATGTATGAACTGCAAGGCCCACTAAGCAGCAGTGTAGTGAAAGTTTTTCTGAGATGAGCAAACAGAAAGTTTGCCACAAGCCCGTGGCACTCAGCCTGAAGTACGAGGTGCTGAAGAAAGGCCAGGAGAGAGTAGGAAGGCTTGAGGTTATTTACTCTCAATACTGTTAAGCAAGATGACAACTAGGAAATCTAGCCGTAAAACAACTTTCTGCCTGGCCAGGGAAAAAGAATGATAAAGATTGGAGAATCTCAATCAAGACGTTCTGTTGCAGATGTAACAGATCCTGCCAAGAAGTCAAGATACTTGCCAAGAGGGACAAAGAAAAGACACTTATGGAACAAACTTAAAGGAGCAGGTCTGTCAGGTTCCTGGGATCTTTTCATTGACTGTTAAATAAAGTCTTTTAAGTGGTTCTCTTCAGACATTTCAAAGTGCTAATGAAATAATACTTGCTTGGAGAATAAAGGTGCAGCAATTTCTGTGACAAAGACTTATCTTAATAGTATAACGGGATTGACAGAAGGGTCTTTACTGGCTTTCTGCACTTCAGAGAGAGACTTGCCTGAATATCTCAAACAGGGTCTATGTGGTATTCTGTCATGATAGGATACGAGAAGAATTCTGCTGATGCAAGGTCAAAACTCCCAGCCAGTGGTAAACTGCATAGCTGTGAGAACATCATTAGCACATGGAAGGAACTGGTGTTTCTTAACCCCACGCTGGACTGCTTCAACAGATGGATAAAATCAGATTGGAGAAAGCCTGAAAGATCATGATGAGACAGATGGGTAGAGGCATAAATGATGTCTGGAAAACAGTGCACATGGAAGGGATTAACCACCTGGAGTCTGCTGATGGTGTCAGTCTTCTAGACATTTAGGATAAGAGTTTATAGATCCAACCCTCCATGGGAGCAGTTGATGTGTTCTTCTGTGTATTAGTGGAAACAAGTAAATCATTATTGTCTTTTGCAAGGTAGAGGAAGAAAATTCTAAATAGGCATTAGATAGTGGCAAGGTAATTGGGGGTTTGTGCTACTTGACTTTAGAAGAAACAGAAGAAGTGGTGCAGAACCTTCTTGGAATTGCTTGACTGGCAGGGAGTGTCAGGAGATCAGTTTCCTGAAGCATTTAAAGGTATGAATACTGATACGAAAACCTGCTAGTATAGACACTTGTAAAAATCTGTTAACTTATAAAAAACATTCAGATTACAAATACCTAGAGAGAAGGATGAACAAAAATGCAGAGAGAGAACTTCATTGTGAAGATAACTCCAGATTTTCCAATTACAGGCAGTACAATTTTGTCAGTCTCCTTTTGTGCTTAACTGAATAGCAGCTATTGCTTTCTTCTCATGGCCACTGCTGAAATGCACGGGGCGACCTGGCTGCAGTTGTACTGAGTGGGGTGGGGAGGAGCGGGACCACTCCAGCCTGTCAAATCACCCACAATCAGACTCTGCGCTAATTGTCATGGAAAGATGGATATTCTTTATCACCTTTGAGCATTCGAAGGTTTTTGTTAATTGTTTTGCCACAAGGTGAAGTACACCCCCAGCATGTTTGAAGGATGATATTGCTGCGAGAGAGAATAGCTAACTGGGATCTAGATACCATTAAGTGAGACTGGGAAGGGGTTAGGTGCCAGAAAAGAGGATGTAAAGGAGCAAGCAGCTTCCAGTGCTTAAAAGACTCGTGAGAAGTGGTAGGGCCAGAAGTTACAGACTCTGGGAACTGGAGAATTTGGTGGCTCCAACAAATGCGTGGAAGTAAGCATGTTGCAAGGCATGAAACAACCTTTATGACATATCCCTGAGTAAGGCAAAGGGCATATATTCAAAATTGCCATAGATTTGTTTGCAAGAGTAAGTATGTGTGTGTAGGAAGATCTGGGTGAGGACATATCCTGTGGCATATACTAGACCTGTTCTGTAAGCTTAATCAATTTAATCCCTGAGGCAACTGTTTCAGCAGTAGAACAAGTGAATCTTTTGGACAGTTTGTATTTAACTTTGGATTTGTGAACTGCTGTGGTGTTAGTGTACAAAATATCCACAGTAAAAGTAATACAAGTAAGAGAAAGTGTCCAGGGAAGTAAAGATTGTGTTCTGCTGTGTCTTTAATGGATGCATACATTTAGCAAAGCTACAACCTTTAATCAATATGAGGTTTTATTTAGAGGATTTTCTTTCTAAGCAAAATTGTTACCTGTTCTCTAATTATAATAATAGACTGTAGATAAAATATGCAAGTGGTATTTTGGAAATATAAGTAGTCTGGAAGTTCTGTTTCCTTTTGCAGTTCTGCAATTGTCTAGTGTGACCTTTGAAGGAGCCGTTAGCTCTATCTGCCTCTATAAAATAACAAGCATTTATGAAAAATATACTTGGAAAATATGTGAAAATTATTTTAAACTGCTCTATCAGAATACATTGTCTGTTTGTTGCCTAATGTTGCATCTCTTATTTATTTGACCAGGACTGACTGTATGTTCTAAGCCTAAAATATAATAAATTGTCAGTTCCAGCAAATCTTTGTTCTTACAAGTATCACCTTTGTTTGTCCTCTGTATTTTTAATGTGAGTTATTGTGCATAGATATACTTTATGTTTTTAATAGTTCTAACATAAAACTAGGCCTAGTTTTCTGAAAAGTATTCATAGAAAATATTCAATATATGGATTATTCTACTAATACAAGCACACTATTTCTGGTAGGCAGTCAGACAGCTCTGAATCTTTCTTGGATGTGGTTGTAACTTTAATCGCCTTTGGTAATAAGCACAAGATACTTAACTATTTGCAAGAAAAAAATTAGAGCCATGCCAGTGCTTATGTACACAGATGAACATCTGCCCTTCCAATTCAAGGTTATTTTTGTATTATGTTAAGGAAAAATAACAATGACAAAACAGTCTGCACAGGGACATGAATTACTCAAAAACATTCTGTATCTGGTCTGAAATAAAAAATGCTGCAGCGCAGGGGCAGATTCAAAAACAACAGAGCAGAGTGAAAGTGGTTGTGGATTCCTGTTATTTGAAACTTGGGCCAGTGATTTGCTTTTAATCAATTTGCTATCAAACGATCTTTAAAACATGTTTCTAACATTGCCACCGTGCTTCTAGGCCGCTGAAGCATGGTGAAGCAGGGCTCTTATGGCATCGTCTCACTGATAAATTTGCAATAGTGTTCTTCAAAAAGGTATTGCAGAGAATATATACTTGCTCCTCATTTGATATTTACTCTTCATCTCTGTGTTTTTGCACAGTGTGTTTTACTTTGGAACAGCTGTTCTGTAAAAACTGGATAAATATTTCCTAGACTTGACCCTCAGTATTGTAAACTGCCCACCCTGAGCCAGCTGAAGCGCCATGCTGGGGTAATGTCTTTATGCCGATCTGTGGAGGCACTGGGATGGATGGAGCTTGGTACCCGGCCTGAACAAAATGAAAGCATTCTTCCAGCCTGTGGCAAAATTCCCGTAAAGATATCCTTTACATACAACTAATAGTTCTTATCTAGTTTATCTAAAAAGTCTTAGTCTGTAAATAATCCCATCTAAGCTTAATGATAATGATGATATTAATGTTAACAACTAGCAATGCTACTTTATATCATATATAACTATCCAGATGTACACTCATTTTTGGGGAAGCAATTCTGCAATTTTTATTTAGGAAAGGCTTCCTATTACCTCAGAGTTTTTCCTATATAAAGATGTTAGGACATGACTTTTTGTTTAAAAATACGTATTTTTAAAAAGAGTAGAACTTCCCGCCCCACCCCCACCCCCCCAGTACTGCCAGGTCTTTCTCTGTGCTCGTTATTTTACCGAAGTCCAGCTCCTGGAGACAAATTTTTATATGGGCTGCATCTAATCCTCTGTCCCCCCAAACCTGGAAGATGTGACTTATTCATACTTCTGATTGCACAAAAAGTTTGTCAAAAGTAACTCCTTAAATATAAATTAATTTCAACTCCATATATTTTATAGATCTGATTCATAATTTCTTAAATACTTGGGGCTAGTTCTGTTGTGTTGCTTTAACTTCTTTTAGATATAATGCTGTGATGCAAACAGCATTTTTATATAAATATAAGAATGTACTGCTTGTTCCTGACAGTATCCAGTACATGCTTCATGCTGCCTTCTCAGAGTCAGCGGTGCACACTGTGTAGAGGACTGGGGCTTGAATAACGTAATTCTAAAGATGTCACAATTGCAATTGAATTCATCATGAACTTCGTGTTTCTCAATTATTCTGTTATGAAACAGAGATTATTCCCAGTCAATCCCGAACTTGCCTTCTATGAAAGTCAGGTTGCATCTCTTAGGGACAGTGACAAATCCATGGGGAAGCTTTGTGTACTCGCACCAATGTTTGAAAAGGGCGAGGAGAGAATTGTGTGCGAAGCAAACTGGTCAAGGCTGACATATATGAAGGCACAAGGGATTTGATGAATAATATAAAGAATGATAACAATGTTTGCAAAACAAGGACAAAACCCCAAGAGTTGAAACAGCTTAAATTCTTCTGTTACAATAGGTTGCAGCGTATTGTACTCCAACCTACTTTTTTTGCTGTGGCTTCTGCATTCCTCTCTCCTTTAATCTGTTCAAAATCCAGCTGTCATAAGCATCCTATTGCTTTTGCTGCTTCACACATTTCTTTGAATCACACTTTTGTTGTGTTGCCCAAGTGGGAAGTGAAGGAGAGAGGGGGAGAGAAACATCAGAAAAAGGGTGTCAAGTAGTGAAAGGTGGAGCATTCAGGAGTAGCTCTTAAAGGTATTTAATTAAAAAGGAAAATAAAAGCTTTCGGTCATTGAACTGGGCAATGTAATTACTTGTAGGGTCTTAGTATCACAGTTGTTTTTTCTTTCCTGTTTTTCCTATTATCTGCCACAGCTATTTGTAGCATTTTATTTCTGATTACATTCTTAGGAGAGCAATGCGTGCTTGTGTGTTTGGGCTGTGCCATCCTGGAGCCTTGCTTCTGATTAGGCCTTTCAATTTGTGCTGTAAACCGAATTCAGTAAGTAAGAATGAAAAAAAAAAGACTAGGTGATCAAAATATTTTGGAGAAAAGTACAATTACTGCTGGTTTGGCATTTCACTGATCCTTATAAACACTTACGTAGCAGTCAATCTCACTTTTAGTGTAGTTGAGACTGTCAGTGCTTTTTGGATTCTGTTGCAAGATGATCAAAATGTTAGTCTCTGCTTTTATTCTGACACTCTCATTTCCTAAAGCTGACTGATAATAATTAAAAGTGAACAAATGGAGGTTTTTTTTTTCTCTATTGCCAGTGACTTGCAGCTTTGTCACAGAATGGGAGATGCAATTGCTGAAAATTAAAGGAAGTCACTTTTCACGGTACCCAACACCCACCATATTCTTATTTCAAACCTTCTGCCTTTCCTTCCATTAGGCACCAAAGGAAACCAAAAGGAGAGACATACAAGAGGTTTTTTCCCTTTAAACATTAGATTTCTAAATTTTAAGAGCACAGTTCCCACTGACACTTTGGTTATAGCTGCACCTCTGTAGCAGCAACACTTAGACTACACTTTGCAGTTGTATATAGAATCATAGAACAGTTTGGGTTAGAAAGGACCTTTAAAGGTCATCTAGTCCAAACCCTCTGCAATGAGCAGGGACATCTTCAACTAAATCAGGTTGCTCAGAGCCCCGTCCAACCTGATCTTGAGTGTTTCCAGGGATGGGGCATCCACCACCTCTCTGGGAAACCTGTGCCAGTGCTTCACCACCCTCAGCGTAAAAAATTCCTTCCCTATCTAGTCTAAATCGACCCCCCTTTAGTTTAAAGCCATTCCCCCTTGTCCTGTCGCAACAAGCCCTGCTAAAAAGTTTGCCACCATCTTTCTTATAAGCCCCCTTGAAGTACTGATAGGCTGCAAGAAGCTCTCCCCAAAGCCTTCTCTTCTCTAGGCTGAACAACCCCAACTCTCTCAGCCTTTCTTCATAGGAGAGGTGTTCCATCCCCCTGATCATTTTCGTGGCCCTATTCTGTACCTGCTCCAACAGGTCCGTGTCTTTCTTATGCTGAGGGCGCCAGAGCTGGACACAGTACTCCAGGTGGGGTCTCACCAGAGCGGAGCAGAGGGGCAGAATCACCTCCCTCGACCTGCTGGCCACGCTGCTTTTGATGCAGCCCAGGATACGATT
>NW_008824866.1:4358145-4378458 GCF_000699105.1 Pygoscelis adeliae
TGCCTCCTTAGTGCCCATGTGCTTTAGCATAGTTTCCAGGAGGATCTGCTCCATGATCTTGCTGGGCACAGAGGTGAGACTGACTGGCTTGTAGTCCCCCCGGTCTTCCTTTTTTCCCCCTTTTTAAAAATGGGGGTTATGTTTCCCCTTTTCCCGTCAGTGGGAACTTCACCGGACTGCCACGACTTCTCAAATATGATGGATAGTGGCTTTGCAACTTCATCCGCCAGTTCCCTCAGGACCCGCGGATGGATCTCATCGGGTCCCAATGACTTGTGCACCTTCAGGTTCCTTAGGTGGTCTCAAAAATATGAAAGTACCTTATTATTTTAAGTCACACTGTTTTAATTGCCATATCTGTTAACTGTTTCATGTCTGTAAAAGGCATGAGACTGCAAGGATCTTGGAATTTAAATAGTGAAATAAGAGGTGTGACCAGTCTGTAATGGGATAACTAGGTGGAAAGCAGAGGCTGCAGGTTACAGGAGAGGGAACCAAAAGGGAGTTCACATTGTCTATGTACATGGGTGTGTGCTTTAACTACACATAGGTGTCCTAAAAAAATTACAAAATCCAGTCCAGAAAGCAAACCAGCCAATTAAAAAGTATTGCGGAAAGCTTTAGAAACAACAGGATTTTATGTTATGTACCAACTATATTATCAAGCCTCTCATAAGCCTGCCTAATCATAACTTTCCTCACTCTTTTGTAACTCAATCTTTTGTTTTGTGTTCTGTCTTGTTTTTCAGACCACAGGAATGGTCTCCAGCTTGGTTTTACATGTGTTTCAGGATAGAATGGATTTGACTTGGGTGGTGAGTTGGCAAAATTTTTGGAAACATTTGCCAGCAATAACTGTACTCATAGCTTGTTTGTTTTTCTAAAGAAACTATGTAGTTCACTAGGTGGGTGTTTTTAAGGGCCAATTTGAGAAAACATGTGGCTAAAGGCACATAAATAAATAAGTACTGAATATACATTTTCCTATCTAAGAATAAATGGATTATTCCACAATCCACTGAGGTACAGTTTATCTTTTTATCTTTTTTTAAAGTCTCTCTCTCTGTTTGATTTCCTTGTACATGGGCTAAAGGATTATTTGTCTGAATGCGTGATTAGTCCTCTCTTATTGCTGTAAATACAACGGCAGTTTGCATAAGATGTGCTGTATTTAGTGGATTCCAAGGCAGTTGTTCCTCTTTACCTCACATTAGAGAAAATGCAGAATGTATTACAACTTCAAGGACACATTTTGAGAGTAAACGCAGACCTCTCAGTGTGAAATGCTAAGGGCCACAATTTCTTTCATGCAGTTTTGCTCCTTAGGAGCTATAATTTAAAGCAAAAATTTGGATCCAAATATTGTCAGGTTCTCTCCTTAGATTTATATAGTAAAATTTTCCATCACAATTTCTAAAAGAGGAGTCCCACATATTTTATTAAGTCATGAGTACATCTGATGTGTTTTGGTATAGATAGGTTCTTGATTTTTTTTTTTAAATTTATATTAAAGCCTTCACATTTCAAAGCAGCATTATACAGCCTGTTAAAACCAAGCAAATTACCTGACCCAATATTGTTATCATATATTCTTTTGCCAAAGGGCATTTAATACCAAAGGTGAGGACTGGCAAATGCAGCTAAACTAGAGAATCTACAAGACAAAAGAAAAATAGAATAGTAGGAAATATTTGCTAAGCTCACATGTTTTTGGAACAGAAGACTGACCATCACACAGGCTACCTGCAATAGCTGTGATAAATTCCAAAAAGAAAGCCTGGAAAAAGCTGATTGTTAGAAACTTTAAGGTCAGTATTATATAAGGACATTCATTCCTTGAAGAGCATTCCAGTCTGTCAAAATTCACAGTTTCACCACTGAAAATCTTTATTTTTTTCAGCAGTCAGTAAAGCAAAGTTAAACATTTGGCCACCTCCTACTCATGTTTTGGGACTGAAACCTGTAATTTCAATGGTGTAGTTTTTATGGCTTTAGGGCATCTTCAACTGTGGAAGTGCAAACAACTTTGGAAGAAGTGGAAGAGAGATAAGAAACCCCACTCTGAATGGGCTATCTGATTTTTGCATTAAATCTGCATGAGTTACACAGTGATGGTGAAATTAGATAAGAAAATCAAAATTGGCAAAATGAACCATGAAGTATCACCTGCACCCAAAAGTAAGATTTGCTTCACCTTAGCAGCTATGTCTGAAGGCAAACAATAACAATTAGTTTGATGGAAAAAGTAGGGAGTACAAATCTAATGGATATTTAATAATAATGCTTTATAAATGCTTAGGACACATGTTATGTATTTTTCTAGTGCTTACAGGATGATCTTCATCACTCTGTCCTTCCTTGTTTTGTCACTCAAGTGCTGAATTCTACAGACTTTGAGGGAGGGGTCGTGTTTTGTTCTTTGTTTCTACAGCGTCTAGTACCATGACACCTTAGTCCGGATTGTAATGCTGGGGAATACAAGGACATATTTATAATTATATTTTAAATGAATAAGCAGCATTCAGTACCAGATAAAAGCAGATGCTGTTATATCCCCCAGACTGTATTTATCTCAGTAGTCAAATATAGTTTGCTGGTGACCAGATGTACTGATTCGCATCTTCAAAGAATATTTTTGGATGAATGCATGATGGAAATAAAGTCATCTAGCTCCTCAGTGGGATTGCATGAAAATTTGTTGGGGCAAGTTAATTG
This sequence comes from Pygoscelis adeliae, assembly GCF_000699105.1. Taxonomy (NCBI): domain Eukaryota; kingdom Metazoa; phylum Chordata; class Aves; order Sphenisciformes; family Spheniscidae; genus Pygoscelis; species Pygoscelis adeliae. The sequence continues at coordinate 4,360,861 of NW_008824866.1, forward strand.
GCACAGAAGCAGACAAGGCTCTTAATTTTGCATGTTTTTAAGTGCCTTTAGTGTTTCTGGTTTGGGCTCAGCCGCAGTAATACATGTAGGTCTCTGCATTTGCTTAAAAAGCCCCATGATATATTACTGAAACAACAGATTAAAGACTCACTGATAATAGCTTTATTCAACCTTGCTGAAAATGTTAAGTCTAGTAACAATAAAGGCTTAACTGTTCTACATGCCGGCCAACTGGCCTGCGCATATTACAGCAAACAATTGCAAGCATTTAGCGTGTCAGGACATACAAAACAGAACTACTTGGGAATACAGGATCTGAATACGTACCCCTGATACATCCACACTGCGGAATGGCAGAAATACACATTGTTGTAATCAATATTGGTAACCTCATCTTTGGAAAACTACATGTTATATACATTTCAATTTTGCTTTCACACATTTAGATGAAACTGAAGAGATTGTTTGAAATTTTCTGAAACTCCAGGGACTCTTACACAGAATTTAGTTTTGCTTGTTTTGCACTGTCCTGGCAGAGTAAGGAAGGTACAAGACTCTCTGCAGCTCGTATAACCCACCTGGGACTGGAATCAGGAATGGTTTCCAGCTGCTTCCTGCAGAGCCCAGTTAGGTGCAGCCTGCATCAATGGAGCTGGAGCCAGTCGGGTCTGCTTGCCACAGCTGTATCAGCTGGTTTAATGAAAAGCATCATCTTTCCTATCAGGTGTTGTCTTAATGCAGCTCTTCTGTGGGGCAAAGACATTGGTAAATGAGCAAAGGATTTTTAGCAAATCGTGATGTAAATACTGTAGCGGCTGTTTATTTGCACTGTAGTCATTTTGGGCTCTGACCTGCTTATGCTTGTCAATTCTACATTTAAAATCTGGTGTAAAATAAATCAGAGATGGGAGAAGGAGAAAAGCAATGCTTTATCTGTTTTTGAATTTCATCTTTGTGATTTTTTTTTTCTGAGTTTGAATCACTAGTTACAATTAAAATTATTCATCTTGATAATTCTTAGTATGAAAAGCAGATTTTTTTTGTTGCATTTAGTTGCTTGATTGTATGGTTATTATATGTTTATATGGTACTTGTATTTTTATTTTCCAAAAGTTGCTTTGTCTGATATGGACTAAGTTATTTTCACTCTTAAGCTATCTTCTTTATAAAAAAAATAGTTTCCACTCAGCCTCAGCTGCTCATGACTTTGGTTTAAATACTTGAAGATACTTATGACACTGTTTTAATTTTAGATGTCAGATATACCTTCCTCCTCCTCTCTGCTTTAAAACTTTTTTTATCTCTCCAATCCCTTTCTCCAACCCGTCTTCCCTCAGACCACAAGCATATGAACGTCTGTGTTCAGGTCACTTCTATTAAACTCTTGCTTTTCCTACAGGACTTCTTTTCCCCTCTTGTTTATGCTAATACCTTTCCTTTATTTGCTTTTATTCATCATGATTTATCTAACATACAGTTTAGAAATACTTCAACTGAGAACAACAAAACTTCATCACATTAGGAAATTCTCTCTTTATCTTAGCGGAATATAACTGTGCACATCATTTCAACTACAATCAAAACCTACAGGACTGTCTTCATTTGTGCTTAGACTCTTTGTGGGAAGTTTAAAATCAATCCTTGGAGATCCACCAGCCAAAATTTTGCCTTTTCTACTGTGGTGTTACTGATGGCAGCAATGGGTTATTGCACTCAGACAGAAATGACAGAAAGGTCTCATCACAGGTGTTGGCAGATAATGACCAAGCTTTTTGAATGCAAGATCACCATAGCTTTTAATACAGGAAAAGCAAAGTATTTCCATAATCTTCCCCTCAGAAATTGCTGAGCTATAGTTTGTGTCTTGTTGTGTCTTGTTCTGGCATTCATTTACAAAATCTACTGACTTCATAATTTCTTGGCGTCGCTTACAGACTAAGGTCCTGTGGCTCTGGGCATCTATTATTTCCACAGTGCCAGATACCAGACCCCTGGAAGTCAGAGTGCTGTGCTCATAGTACTCTGATATTTTCAGGCTAGCAATTCTGAAGTTATTTTAACAAGCTTTCAGTTGTGATACTGGGGTAATGTTATGCCAGCAAGTAGTTTGCATGGTTGCCTTTACAATAATTTTTGAACGTGTGGTAACAATCTCTTTTTGGAACATGTGACTCTTTTTTCTCTGAGTTATACAAATTCTCTGCTGCATATGAAGGGAACTAGTTTAGGGTCTTTGGAGTTTTTTATTTGGTTTGATTTCTTTATTTTTGCTTTGAGAAAACCAAGAGGGCTCCTGTTACTAGCTTGTGTTGCATTTCTGATTAAAAGCTTTCCATTATGTGAGAGAAAAAAGAATGCAGATGCCCAGGCTAGATTCATCTAATCTCCTAGGAAAAATCACTCCATAGCTGTATCCTGAAGAGAAAGAATGCTTTGCTGAGGCTGGGATCACATGCTCTGTACTGCCAGTGTCCTAATCCAAGGCAAACTGAAACGTTTCATAGCATCCATGAAAGACATCACAGTGCTTGGGGCGATGGGGCATCCAGCCAATACCTCTAGAATCACTTTTTCTACGGCAATCTCTTTGTGTTAGAAAAACATTGTTTCCACTTTTAGAGGGATATGGCAATATTTTCAGAGGTGTCCTTGTTGGTCACTTTATTTTTGAAAAATGAGCTGCAGACAAACAGTAAGTCCACCAACCGTATTCCCTTAAACGCCACCTATTCGTAGTATTTGGGACACATCCTGAACAGCTCAGCTGCCTTGTCACATCAAATTATTGGAAGGCATTTTGACATCATTTAGCCTCTGACCTTAAATTTCACTCTCAATAAGCAGAAACCAAAACATACCCCACAAAACACTGAGAAAATAGAAACTGCAACTGTGTCATTCCAAAATGAATCCCTATCACTACAGATGAGACATTTCCCCGCTTTCACACAATAGATGCTTTTATTTATTACTATCAAGACTGGAGCCAAAGCGAACAATCTCTCTTTGTATACAGATACTTCTTTTAATTTGTTAGTGAGTTGATCCTTTTAAAATTGCTAATTAGCTGAGCTGTTATTAACGTGACTCAAATAACTGGAAAATCTCATAGTCTTATGATCACAGGGCTTTTCAACTGACTGGTCCACAAGTACCACTTATTCACCTCGTAAGTAAAGAGGTGTTTAGCCCAGAAAGAAAAAAGTAAACTAATACATACTGTTCAAATGGAGAATAAAAGGAGTGTTCTCAATATTGGATTTTAACCCTTCCCATACTTGCTGATTAAAGGCTCCATTAGTTTTTTAGCAAAAAAGTACACTTACAATTTTTAACGAGAAGAGACTTCTTTCATTTCCAAGTTTCTCAGGACATGCTGAAGCATCTTACTTGCAATGGAGGTCCTACTACAGAACGAACATCCTTGTCTGTGTTTTGTGTACTCTATTACACAAGTAAGTCTTTCACTTCCCTGGTGTCGGTTGGCATACATTTGTTTTCAGTGTGTAGTCATTGTTATTAAACCTAGGTTCATGTTACGTGTTGTCTGTAGTAATTTACGAATAAATAGTAGCATACTTTGCTCCGACTACTACTCCTTGGTATGTTAAATCTCTATTTTCTTTTTGGAGGCTTATGCTAAAAAGCTACTAACATTCCTTCTCCTTTTCCTTCCCTCTCCCTCCTCCGAAGAAACAAACGCAACCATTGACTCCACTTTGGTTGCTAACTGGGGAGCGGGGAGTTGTGAGAAGTCTTTCTTGCCCATAAGTCAATTTGTTGTTTCATACAAGTCAGCTGAGTTCAGCTTAAATTACTAAATCTGCAGTTGGTAGTAACTGGTGTTTAGCAAACACTTTTTTCCTTGACTCCAGACCTTCTTTTGGTAGAAACAGTTGGAATCTGATTGTTTTCTAGAAACGCCATCTGCTGAGAAGAGCTATCAAATTGGAGCAGAGGGCAATGGGAAAAATACTACATGCAAGTGCATCTTAGTGGTAAATTATAGCTTCTTAACAAAGCTAACTACCACTAGGATATAACTTAATCTGTTTAATTCAATCAGATGACAAGTGTACATGATACAAAGTATGTGCTTAAGGTGATAAAAGTCACTGTGGCTAGACAGATCAAGTGTACGATACTGCCAAAACTTCATTTATTTGTGTAAAACTGAGGGATATTATAAAAACTGTGTCCATATCAGATTTGCTGGTCTAAGCAATTACATTTTTGTAAGGATTCTCAGTCTTATCAGTCTTATTGGCCTGAGCCTTACTTTTTATTATGCTTGCAAAACATGTCCTTATTAAAGTTACTACAACATTACTTTACTGATTCTCAGTTTTAATGCTTTGCCAAATACCTGGGGGAAAAAAAGCATGCATGTGACATAAGACATCTTCTGTCACTGTAGGAAAATAAAATGGTATATTCAAATAGGCAGGTGGAAACTGGTGTGTGTTTGTTCTGTTCATAGTCCATGGTGGCCAGATTTTAATTCTGCTCTGCTCTGAAAGCAGGACAGCTGTATAAATGAAATGCTGTGTCTAAGCACTGCTCTCCAGAAGACATTATTAGCAGAAGCACAACACTCTTAATGAAAAAGTTACACACAGCCAGGTAGGAAGAAGATAACGATGAACTGTCTGTATCCACCAACAGAGCCTAATCATAAGTTATATTTTAAATAAGAAATATAATCTAAATGGTGGATGGATCATTGCACAGTCTGCTCATGTCAGAAACAGGCAACTGCACACCTGTCAATACCTAAATCGGCTGTTGGTACAAATGTTTTCAGATTTTAGTCCACAAGTCTCATTTATGCAAGACTCCTGTTCATACAAACAGATTCATCAAAATGAAGGTAGCAAAAGGTGTAACTTAGAAGTCTGTTCTGCAAGTATTACTAATAATTCATTTTAGAACAGAAAATGATGAATTTTGAGGTCGGGGCCATATTCCACTGCAGGCCACTTTTTGACTGTATTTGCAATAGTTTCCACTGCAAATCTCAGAATTGGTTTAATGTTCCTTTCATCAGGTGCCACGTTATGACATGACCATTTCAACAGACCCTACTTGCAAAAAAGCAAAAACCTTCATCTGTTTTTTGGTAAAACCCGGAGGCAATTCATTATTGTGGCTCAGTTACCTAAGGAAAAGCAACACAGTTGTCTTATTACAGACATGCATTTCAATGAGCAAGGAGAAATTCTCTTGTACATTAATTGCTTTAATGCGTGTCAGTCAAGAAAGAGCTCATATATAAACAGATTTTAGCTAATAAAGGAGACCTAATTTTGTCATGTTGTCTCACCTGAACCAATTAGATTGTATGTCACAATTAAAGATATAAACAACCATTAAAATAAATGTTACACAGTAAAAAATTTATTATACTGACAGAACTATTAAGATTTTAATTTTATTTCTATAAACATTAAATTACAAGACTATTGAACTTGTGGATGTTCAGCATTAAGAACATAATTTTGAAATACTAGAAAGCAAAAATACTGATATTTTGTTTGCTTCTTTTTCTTTTTTGAGAGCGTCTATAGTAAACTCTTTGTTAAAAATTGTCTGAATTTGAATACAAAATTTACCGAAATAGTTTTGTTTTAAATTCATATCACTTTCCATTACTGTAATGAGCTGATACGATTCCTGAATTCCAGAAGTCATTTTGAATACAAGATTTTGGAATTTTAATACAGCATTTTTTAAGCTTGGTTGCTAAGTGGACATATTTCAGATTACAGATGAACTCAGTTGACACTTCATTCTTGAGAAGGAAAGCTGCTACCCGAGTAATTCATTAATATGATTACATGAACAGAGAATGAAAAACATAAGCAGAAAACCCAACAGGAATTTTTATGAAAAAAAAACCCTTTTGAGTTTTCCAGAGGCCATATCTGCTCCCCACAGACTGGCCAATATGAATTGGCTAAGTGTAATTTTTTTTTTTTCCAAACCTCCAGAAAATGGCTCTGGCCATTCTGCATTCTTAAAGGTGGTGCAATAAAATCATGACTTCTACCTGTCTGATTTGATGCTGGATTCCTTAGCCCAGCAGAGGTCCTTCTGAAACCTGTGGTAGTCTTGTCCAGCACAGGCTACCTGGGGACACCAATAAGGGCTACCTAGGGACACCTTCTAAACTGAAACCAAGTCCACAGAGGTTTAAAGCAGGAGTTTGCCTTTACCAAAGCTTTTTTGATGCATTTCTGTGGCAATATAGATTTTTTCTATGCTTTAGCTTTCTAGAGTTTGGGGAAGCATAAGATGTTTCAGGAGATGAGATTTCTTGAGTTTCTTTGGAAGTTTCAGAAATGTACAGCACAAAGGTTGTTCAATATTAAAAAGGGAAGAGATTTAGGATGGAGTTTTCAGAGACTCTTAAAGGACTTTTCTTTTGCTCTGGGCCCTTTATTTGCTTAGACGTGTCTAAGGACAGCACATGTAGGCTATGGTTTTGTATGTGCTTTGTTGTGGCATCGTGTAGTTTTAAGAGTAGAGTGTGAATGACCTATGGATATGTATATTCATGTAGTACACCATTCCAAAACAGTCTTACTGAAGCAATTTAAAAATTACTGAAATCTGAAATTCACGTAAGATATATCAGTAGAGGAATAAGCTACAAAGCAAGAAATAGCAGTGTTATTTTAGGCAATTAGATGTTTTTCTGTAGCATGCTGGTACTTTTAGCAATTGCTGAGCCTCTTGAGAAAAAGCTGAGCAGTTTATATTAACCCACTGGTGTAGTTAGCTCAGTACTCTGTGGGGATGTGTGAGACTTACTAATAAGCACGGAAAGAATGACTGTACATGCAGTAGGGTTTCAGCAGGCCCTCTCTTGATGATTATCCACGCCCTGAGGGAATAAAACTCAGGCTCGGTAGTCATAGAGGCTGCTGAGGCTTCATAAGGTGAGACTGTGATTAAGGTTCATAATTTTATATTAACAACAATACTTAAAAAAATTCAAATCCACAAAGTTTAGGTTTTGGGGGACTCTCAGTATATGGTTTTAGAATGAGGTAGACATTGCAGTTGCTTGTAGGTGGTGTCAAAATTGGAGAGGTGAAAGAAAAGGAATTAGACTTGTGACATCAAGGCTGAGGTATTTGTATGTTTTTAATGTGGCGTTTTTTTTTTTTTTACCAGAGAACTGTAAACTTTAAAAAAGTAATTGGGATGCTAGAGAGTGAGCAAGCATGGGTGTGGTAGAGTGTATAAAAACTTTGAAATATAAATGAGAAACGAAAATGAGCTCCTGGCAGTTCAAAGCAATATTTGAGAAGGAACAAGATCAAAGACAAGGGTTACTGTACCAGAAACAGAGAAAAGAAATGCCTACAGGGCAGTTGAAGGGAATTATTTGGTGGAGGAAAACTAATGCAGAAAATGATGTGACCATACTGTGTTCTCACTGATCAGTTTGGTGCCTTTTTTGGGACATGCTCCCTCCCTGCTGCTCAGATGGTGTGGGGGAGCTCAGGACTGATGTCTCAAATACCCTGAGAAGGAGCGCAAAATACTCTTTCAAATACAATAGGTAATGCACATCTCAAAGCTTTTGTTTTGAGCTCTGTGCCTTTATGGATTGGAGCACTGAAACAGGTATTCTTGATCCTTTCGACTAATCCTCTTTTTATAACACTGACAACGCTGTGAAATTGCTTCTCTCTTCCCTATTGAGTGCAGCTGCACCTGGGTAGAAGATGATGCTCGGTACAGATACACACTTAACGTTGGAATTCAGATGTCTGGTTGTTATGACTGTCCTTTAAAGAAGGCTGAAGAATGCATGTATGAATAAAACTCTGATGGATCCAAGCTGGATGTTTGAAAATATGTGCGAAGATCACCCCACGCGTCTCTTTAAATAGGCATCTTATTCAAGGAAATAGATACTTGGGGAACAGGTCTCTGTTACTCCTTAAAAACAATACAGTAGTCAATGAAAGAAGTTTGATGTGATACTGTTTGCTTTGCCTTTAGCAGATCAGGCATTTAATAAAGTAAACTAATCTGGATATGTGAAACCGTTATCAGGTCCAGAAGCAACTGAGGTTTAGAATATCTGCTGAAGCTTGAGATTAAATTTTAACGTTTTGTAACAGAAATTATGTGAAAATAGTGGTTAAAAATCAGCTTTCATGTTTCTAAGAGTCATCAGTTTTTTGTCTTTATGGACATCTAGTCAAAATATTTGCATGTCTTTTATCTCCTCCCTTTTCCCTTCCCCCAGTGTGTACTTATTCAAACACTCCTGACAGGCTGCCTCTCTTGGCAGCCTTATTTTGCTTTTGTCCTTTTTCTCTCTATGCTTGTATTCTCCCCATGTTTGTTTGGCAAATGATCTCCCCCTCTTGTTACAGCTGAGTTTTCTCTTCTCTTTCTCCTCAGAAAGACACTCTTGACAGGTGTCAGCCTTTAAAAGAAGTAAAAAGAAACCTGGAAGAAAAAGTATTCAACCTTATATGCTCTATGTTTGGTTAAGCATAGTATTCAGTTTAATTCAACATTGTAATGAGTTTCCCCCAAGTCATTGTAATTCAATTCATGAGTTTATTTGATGTTTAGTGTAATTGGTTGAACACATCTCTCTGTTCTCACCTTACTCTGGTTCTGCATTTAATTTTTTAATTCAGGTGTTTGTATATGTCTCTTGAAACCACAAGTTCCCCCACCCCTGCCCCTTCACTGCCCACACACACTTTCTGTCTGAATTACGGCTCTGCTGGTTGGAGTACTATTTGGAGTGCTCTCTCCTTCTCTTTCTGAGCCATCAGTCTAAAAAAACCAGTGCCTGGTTTATTTTAGCTTTATGCATCACTTATGGAAAGACAAAAAATATCTACTGATTGACTGTGTCACATGAAGAATAATGGTGGTGGTGCTGTTGTTATGACAGCCTAAAGACATAATCAAGACAGATTTTGTTGGTGGAAGCAACAAAATTGTTAGTGGAAGCAATCTTTTATTAGACCAGCTTGTATCACTGGCAAAATTAGACAAGTTTTTGGGCATGTGAGTCCTTCTTCAGGACTGAAATAGAAGCAGCAGACTTAAAAGCTAAGTACAAGTTGAGAGCATTGTCTTATAGTTATTACATTAATTGTGTCTCAGACCATCTCAGAGAGAAAGTAGTTGATGTTTTTGAAGGAAAGATGATGTTGGGGGAAGGAACAGAGGGAGGAAGAGTAGTCTGGGGAAAAGAGACATCAGGGTGGTGGTGGGAGATTTTAATCTCACAAAAGCACTGTCTGTGAGTTCACAGTTTTTGCTATCTAGCAGATTTGAGAAAGCACCCAAGTTTTTGTTTGGAAAATGTTGTAGGATTCCTTGAGGCTCATGACTAAGACATTAAAAAAGTGATTATTTTCTAAGAAATGTTCCCTCCCTGATAACTGGGCGCTTCTGTCCTTTACAGCTTGTATATGCTGGGTCTTCGTGGTACACAGTAGGTGCTTAGTTTCACCTGCATAGTTACCCTGCGAGCACTTGATGCACTTGATGAAATGTGTTATGTCCCCAGAAGTACAGGCATAGGAGTTGATTGCTCTGTGTTAAGGAATATTTATTGTGCTGGTAGTGGAGAGATGTTGGTTACATTTTGTACTTGGGAAGGGCCTAAATATATTCAGTTTGTTTTGGCCACAGGCAACTTGCTTCTCATAATGGGTTTAGTGAAGCTGGGGCCTGTGTAATTAGGGTGGTTCTGGAGACAATCCTATTTCAAAACAGGATTGTCTTCTAAAAAATCTTTCAATGATTGCATGTGTGTACCTTCCAGTATGTGAAATTGCAGGTGGGAAGGACGTGTAAGAGCTTGATGATATTCTGCTGCCACTACACTATTTCAACATTGTGCGTACCTGACAGTTTGTCTTGCTTTTCTACTTGTGGCGGTCAGACTGATAAAATATATTATTAATACATACAAACAAAAAGAATATGCCCTTGCCTTTTAAAAAACAGGTCCTAACAGCAAGAAAAGAGGATAAATGATGCTATCTGTAGCTTTTGTATGGTCTGCGTCACCATGTGTCGAGTATCTTGATTGCACTATAGTTAAAATGACATTTATGCAACCGATTGAGTCACTCTGTGGGGGAGGATTTGCTAATAGCGTTGCATTTAACCTACTCCCTAAATCTTTTTGTTTGGTTAGGAGCCCAACATGATGATCAGTGTATGATCATCATTAACATCTGTTAACCTCATCTACATCTTGCCCTTTTTCACTTCTGTTACGTATGGTCATTCTTGGTGACTACTGGCAATGCTGAAATACAGTGTCTACCATTTACGTTAACAGCCCACGCTGTCCAGTTCACTGTAGGGAATCCAATCTGTGTCTAAATAAACAGACAACTGTATTTAGTACTTTGGCCTTTTCCAAGAAATGCCTCCTCTATTTGGGTAGTGATTTATAATCCAGTTCCCTTTGGTTTGTCATAAAGCTGCCCCATGATGTTGTCTTCTCTTTCTGCCAAAATGTTCCTTAAATCCTTGTTCCTTGAATCTCCAGATGTATATTCTGCCCTTGCATGACCAAGTTCTCCACAAAAGGGAAGTCTTTAGAGTTTCATCAAGTACATAGTACAGGTGGGTAGTTTGCCTTTGTGATGCTTGTAACATCAGTATTAAACTGAGTAATATTAACAATATTATTTAGTATTAAACCTTGGAAGATTTATTGAAGTAGTGCTATAAGCACTTGTAATTATTCAGTATTTGGGAATGACAGTGCTTTGTAGGAGAACTTCCACAAAGCTGTTGTAGTCCTTAGTGGAACACAAGAGAAAAGAGCTAGTAGTTATTTTGCAAATGGCAGTGAAACTGGCTTCACTATCTGATATCTGTGAGAAGGATCTCGGCAGCTTCGGTTACTGACCCCAGGAACGTCCAGTTTGGGGCTAAGATTGGGCAGCACTTTTTCTGAGGGTTGATTGGTTAAGAACTTAGAGTGGTAAGGAGGAATGAAATCTGGGCAGACCATGGATTTCGGGAAGATGAAGAAATAACTTCTTCACAGGAAAATATAATAATATTAAAAATGTAGTATGGGGAGCTGCAGCAGTTCTTCATCTCTAGTGCTTCCTGACCTTGAAGTTGTGTACTCTCTACTTCTCACCAGAATTCAGCCACATCCAAATCAATTCATGCTGTGGAACTTTCTTCTCTCCAGCTGGAACAATAAGTTCCCCAAAATGTCTTTCCTTTTTTATCCATCCTACAACAACATGAGAAATATGGAAAAACCTGAGGATTTTAATAATGGTATTGTAGTGTGCTGATGTTCTCAGCATTTAGGGAATACTTGTTAAAGAATAAAAGCTCTTGTGACCTGTACTTTATAGTCTGATTTCAAAATACTGACTCCTCTGAACAAAAATGTTTTGTTTTAAAATTATGTCTTCCTTCACAACAAAACTTCCCACAGTATTTTCTATATTTTCTATATTTTCCATCCAGAGTCTTTCCATTCTTTCCAAGTGGAGACATACGTTGTGGAAAACCATTTGTAAAGCTAATGATGTATATTTAATACAGCATATAACATGCAATTAATTCTTAGTGCTTTTTGGAAGACAAAGTCTCTGGAAACAAGCAGTCCCCGAGCTTATAGCTGCAGAGAGGCTCTCCCAGGGTGACACCCTCGAGGGTCCTCTCGTTCCCCTCAGGCAGGCCACCAAGCTCAGGGCCTGGGCTCCCGCTGCGCGGGATTGCTCAGACATCAGCCAGATCCCAGCCTCGACAGATAACCGAGATCACGTGGAATTTCCCGTATTCCATAGTTACATCCCGTGCAGGACACGCTCCTGAACACACCCGCCCAGCATGCTCAGGAGGATGCGGGCACAATGATTTCGCTGTGCGGGATGTGCGGCTGCCCCATGCGGTTTGTCCACCTCAGACTGCACCAGCCCTCGGTCACCACTGTGCCCCAAAGCTTTGGGATGGCCCTTCCCAGGGCAACGCGGGGCTGTTTCTGCTGAGGGTTTGGCTGAGTGGAGGAATAGGTTCCCTTGCAAGCTGTGGCATTCAGTAGTCGCTGGCCCCAGAGCACCGCTGTACTGGTAAGGCTTTATCTCACACTGATATAATGAAATGGCTGGTACGGTTACATTGGCCAGGGCCTCAGCCTCTTTGACAACCCTGGGTTGATTGATGCAGCTGTACTGATGTTTTTATCTGGGCTTTATGGGTAGAAAATACTCAGTAGGGAAAATAAAACAGAATGTAGGCATTTTTAATGCTACCATACAGCTTTTAAAATTTAATGTTGGCACTTAGGACTGTTGAAATATTGCATAAAGAAATACAAATGTTTGACTGAAGAAACACTTCATCTTGTTCTTTTGCAAATAATTTTTCTAATACATCATTTAGCTTAGTGACAAAGTACATATTCTATTCACTTAGGGTTTTTCCCCATCCCCTCCCTGACTGATATTTCTCTTTGGGCTCTGAAATCGTGATTCAGAATATGTCTGGGTGGTTATATCCTACCTGAGATATATAAAAAAAGGTTTAATTCCAGATGACCCATATAGGGTTCTAAAGTATTCGGATTTGTAATCTAGAAAAGAGCTTTTTTCCCCATGTTTAGAAAACAGTAGAAAACATGGAGTTTTGTTATTAGCTGAGAGTACTGTACAATTCTTCTCTGGTAAAGCAACAGCTGAAAAGCTATTTACTATAAAAGTGCAATTTACACAAGCACTTTCCCTTTATTAAAAGGGGGAATTTATAATATTTCTTAATTAGAAAACGGAGTATTAGTCAGCAGTGTTTAAAGAGATGTCATGCGTTGTAGCCATATATTAGTGAAAAAAGAAGGGAAGATTTCTTCACTATTTTGTTTTTCGTGTTTGCAGCTGTGGACTACACATACTCTAATATGAGTCAAACAAACGGCAAAACATCCTTGGTGACAAGATAACAGGGTAAGGTTTTCACTACAGAAACAAATTTATCAAATATTCTTAGACCCAGTTTAAACTATGTTCAGAAAAGAATGGGGAGGAGGTAGATGACATAAACTCTAATGTACCATTTTTGTTTTAACTAGGCACGTTCAGCTTATTTAATGGAATCTCGTCTGTTTCAATCAGCATGAATCTTAGCAGTTGTATTTAGTATACGTGGCTCAGAAAAACCTCTTTAAAGGCAGAAATCCTGAAGTGCACTGAAGAAACACAATACTGTGAACCGATTACCTGAAGAACACAAGGGTGTTCAGACCTTTAAAGACATAGTAAGCCAAGGAAAACTTATTTGATCAGTGTGCTTTAGGGGAAGCTGATTACTCAGTACTTGACTTCTAACAGTATTCATATACAGTCCCGTACACCTCCATGTGCAAGTCCTACACTTTCCTTTTTTAATCAAGCAAGTTTGTATTGCCTGCACACAACAGTATTACTGCTAGGTACCTCAGTCACAGGTTTTTAGAGCACTTGTATCACTTGCGCATATACAGCTTAAAATCTATTGCAACACAGTCTTCTGGGTACTTACCCAGTCACCCTGTTTATGCTCACAAACTGCTCAGACTAATTAATGTCAATGATTGAATAAATAGAACTAATCCCTTTTTCTCTGACACCTTATTTTTCAAATACTAGGAAATTAGCTTCTGTGTATCTGACAAGTAGGAAGTTTTTGCCTTGACTTTACAACCTGGCAAAGAAAGTCAGACAGATCCAGTCTCTCGTCAAGGACACACCAGAAGAGGGTGAGGTAGCTGGGAAGAGCTATTTTCTACTGCTGAGTCCCTGCGCTTTAACCCCAGGATCAGACAAATGAATGCAGGCAGAAGCCTGACCTGAAAATAGCAGATTTTCGGTTAAGATCACTAATGAGGATTTTAATTAGTTGAGTAAGCCAGTGTCAATACAATCAGTAAACCAAGCTCCATGACCTAGCAGCCTACTTCTTTCTGAAGGAAACTGTATTGTAGACATGTGGATATCAGGCCTTTCTCAGCCATTTTTTACCATTTATTTGCACAAGTCTGGCTTCATTAATTTGTATTTTAATTAATTTTAAATAACATGGCTCTTCTTAGGGTGTAGATCCATTCTGAATGCTCTCATCTGGACTGGGGCGGCCACCCATTTCCAACAAGGGCTGGTACGGCCGTGTGGCTCACTCATGGGGACCTGCTAGCCCAGTGTCTCCTTCTTCCCTGGCAGCTGGGCTTTCCTCACCTGGCCCTCTCCAGGCTGCCATCACTTGCCTTTCATCTGGTCCCAGCAGTGTACCTCCCTGGGTTACAAAGGGAACTTTCTGCTCTGTGCCTGTGGTTGTAGGAAAGCCTCCTCCCCAGCATCGCTGAAGGTTTTCTGTTCTTGGGACTTGGCTGCCACTTAGGTAACAACAACTAAAATGAACTTTTCAGCAGACCTCACGCCCCACTGTGATTTTTATTTAGTATGTTACCCATTGTGAAAGGCTTGGCAGTGGCCATAGTATTACAGCTCTAAATTAATCTAGACATTCTAGACATATTCTGTGATGCAACAGGGTCTCTATCCTTTTAAAGTGGCATAATCACCAGTGGAAACAGTTTGCTCCATTGGGGTGATTTGTTATTTCCATGGTGTGAAGTCTTGGTTACAACAGTCAGGGATGCTTTCTAGCTGAAAGTTTGTGAATATGCAATAGGGAACTTCTGAACTTGCAAATATCTTAGGATGACTGCGTGCATTATAAACAATAGCCCTGCAACAATCACCAGCAATCACAAGCGCAAGACATTGTGCAAACACTGAACAGGAGACTTCCATATCCCACAGAGCTTATAAACAAGACCGGGTGAAAGGGAGGAGGGAGGCTGAAATACGGCAGGAGCTATCACACAATAGTGTGATATCACACAACAGTGTGATAGCTGGTAATCATCAGGGCAGCGGCAAGGAGGAATTAGCAAACCAGGAAGGGAATGGAAGGAAAAAACAGGTAAAGAGGTTTCCCTGCAAGCTCCCTAGGAAGGGAGGAGAATAGTTGGAGGGAAAAGGAAATGTGGAAGGGAGAAAAATAGTACTGCTTTGCTGGGCTCTGCTGGATGAGTTGCAGAATGTCCCTGTTATAACTGGACTGAGAAAGCTGTGCTAGCCTGGGAATACACTACATAAAATGGCTATAGGGCAGAGCTAGTGCTGGTACCAAGAACTATTTCACCAGTAGGATTAACTGCCTTTCTCAATAGCAGTATGCAAGAAAAGCCCCATATGAATCAAGCCTGCACAGAACTAAGAGAGTCCTGCTGCTGGAAACGATGTGTTGGTGAGGGCTGCAGGAGGCCTTTGCAACTCTCTGTTCCATTGCCAAGTCTGCACTTCATAAGAGTGAATACAGACAGAAATATAAAATACAGACAGAAATATAAAATACAGACATACTCTCGGGAATGAGAATGCAGAACAAAATTGTCAGGCTAGGTCTGATAAAGAAAAAAGTTTGGAATTATATTAGAGCAAAATGTCTACTGACTATTAACTTAGGTCAATAAAGGACTATAGGTGCAGACACTAAGTCAATAACCTTTTAAAACCTTTAAACTGGTTTCTGGGTGCTATTGGGAATGAAATGTTACATGCACAAGAGATACTACAAGCAATCAAAGACAAAAATAAAAAATGGTGTAAATTACTTTCTCATGTCTTGGTTACACAGACTATTAAGTGGCAATAGAGCAGTGTCAATTTGTATTAACTTCTGCCATTTATAGCAGATGAAAATGTGGTTCTATTTTTATCCAGCATCAGTGATGTGCTCGTAATTAAAAAATATCACAGCTTAAAATAATTTTCTAATTCAGTAACTTTTCTTCTACCCTTTTACCTGAGTTCAGAGTCAATGAAAGAAAAAAAAAAATCTTAAATGCTCACCAATTAAAACTAACCAAGCTCTGTGAAGATTACTAGATTTATTTTTCATGTCTGAAACTTTTTACAGAAGTGTGATTTTTCTGAAAAAGAAGTGGCAGTTTTTAATGGTGTTTGTCAACCAGTCTTGCAGGGGCAAGAAGCTTGCATACATATCCAGGATTTATGCACCTTCCTAAACACAACCCATAGGCTTTTGGAGCCTATTTTGGCTGTTCTAGAGCCTTCTGAAAGAAGCTTTTCTGCTCATCCTTTCCTTCCTAGAGCAAACTCAGATCAATTGGTTTTGAATTTTGTCTGCATTGCAGGGCATTCCTATGAAATCATTAGCTCAGGTCTCAAACGGCTCTCTTCATTATAGGGAACGCTGCAAGGAAGTTAAGTTACTGCAAGGAGGCCTGTACCACCCATCACATCTTTTGAGTGAAGAGGACTAGATTTACTAATGCCATGGTGAGGAAGAGCTGCCTCTTGAAAATATCTTTGGTCAAATTTTCAGCTAGAATAACTCAATTTGGCCTCACAAACATTGGTTTGATTTTTGGTCCATTTCTAATATGCTCAGAAGTATTGGTTTTATTTCAAAATGTGATCTAATTCTTACCACACTTACCCAGATATCACTCAGCAGATTCTCTTTTTAAAAGTTAAAGACATTATATGGAAGCAGTATGCATCTGGAAGACAAACATGGTTCTTTTAGGACAGTGTATCCTGCTTATTCCTAAAATGGAACTGTCTTAGCTTCCCTGAGTGTGAAGCTATAATGAAAACTAAAAGGAAGGTAGCAGGTATCAATTATAATAATCAGTCTGCATGGGCACCAAACCTGAAATTATAATTTGCAGGTTAAGTGATCACACCACAGAAAATCTGGGAACATAATAAAGAATTTGTTCAAACTTAATTAGGACAAGTCATTAAAGCTAATTTTGAGGGGGAGGAGGGGAAAAAGGAGGCAATGAAAAGAAATTGCTGTCCTTAATACTGTCGTATGAAGTAAAATCGCTCTCAAGTGAATCTAATTATGGAAGTGAAATGGTAAAAAAAGGAAGATCAGGGAAAAAAAGCAAGGGAAAGAAACTAAAAAGAAGTAGTAAACTGTTGGTATATGAAGGGAGAAAGGAAAAGAAGAGGTATATGGCTTTCTTAAACCTTTCGGTGTTTTCTGCTAGCATGGCTGTTGCAGAAAGGTTGATGTTGTCCTTGCACACCCATTGCTGATTTCTTCCCTGGTTCCACATCAGCTCATTTACTGTTGGCTCTCTGCACTCCTGTGACAACATTTGGAAGGACTTTAATGACGAGGTAAAGGGCAGTGCTGAGAAGGTACGGACAGAAGTGGCCCATCAGCCAGACCTGGAAACTGCAGGGTGACCACAGCTACACTCTGGTTGCCCTCCTTTCTGACCTTCACAACGAAGGTGTTGTGGTTTAACCTGGCAGGCAGCTGAACACCACACAGCCGTTCGCTCCCCGCCCCCAGTGGGATGGGGGAGAGAATCGGGGGGAAAAAAAAAGAGTAAAATTGGTGGGTTGAGATAAAGACAGTTTAATAGGACAGAAAAGGAAGGGGAAATAATAATAATAATGATGATAAAAGAATATACAAAGCAAGTGATGCACAATGCAATTGCTCACCACCCGCCGACCGATGCCCAGCCAGTTCCCGAGCAGC
>NW_008824866.1:4379300-4384793 GCF_000699105.1 Pygoscelis adeliae
GCTGGGGGGAGGTGCGGAGGGGAGCGCAAGGCCCCCACGCCCCGCATTGCCCCCATGCCCGGCCCCGGGCTCCCCTTCACAGTTCCAGCCCTGCTGCGGCAGCGCAGCGTTGTCCTGCGGAGGAGCAGCCTTCTGCCCGCATCTCGCTCCACATTGCCCAGGTGATTGCTGCCGGAATGTCCTCAAAAGCGGAAAGGCTTTGGGTTTGGGATTTTTTTTTTTTTTAAGTGCTGTGTTAGTCTCTGTACTAAGAAATATCTTTTCACGTCCTTCTCCATAGTGACAGAAAGATGCAGTGCGGATACCGAAAGTGTGCTTACCAAATTACAGCTGCCTTTCTAGGTATCCCAAACCTCATGGTCCTTCTAGAAACACTCAGCAGTGTAAAACAGGACTGCTACTATTCTAAAAACCTTTTGAAATCAAGTGGAATTTGTAGCCTTTCCATAATGCAACAGACAGTAACAGGAAAAATTAATGCAAAGCTATATCCTTAATAGTACATGAAGGTTTAGAAAAGTCCGGCTGATGTATTACAGACTGTGCAGCTCCAAAAGAAGCACATATTAAAGTCTTATTATTTAAGTATTTAAGCATCATCTTATCTTTAAGGTATGTACTTGAACAATCTTGCTGTGTAAAGAAGAAGAACTGTTACCACCATTTAAAGAGCTGAGGCTTAGAAAGAAGTAGATAACTTACTTGTCATCACACAGGTTACATGTCAGATCCCCAAGCATCAAAACCACCCGCGGTGGCTTGGGTGTGCTTGAGCTGAAGACTCAGCCTTAACTTGAACACAGACCTTACAGGCACAACTGGCTAAGACCATGAAAGGGCTTAGGCAAGAAAGGCAATGTAGTTGTTACTATGGTGAAAATTAAATTGAAGCCAATACCTGAGGCTGTGCCTTCATCCTTTTTGCATGCTGCTTGCAGTGGAAGTATAATATATACAACATAAAAGACAGGGGCTTGAGGAGAAGGGAAAGTAAGAAAATAACTGAAGTCCAGGAACAGTTTCTCTATGGTGAACTACATCTCTGAGAAACCCCCATTGGAAAACTGAACTTACTAGGTTTGGTTTCTAGGCATGCTGAGGAGTCTCCAAGCAAACTGTCATGAAACTGGTGAATCCCAGCATCCCCTCTATGTTGTTCCTCTTCCTTTTCTGCTTCGTGCCTTATTCTGCCCTGAAAACAGAGTTATGTTTCTTTTTGTCTGTTAAGCATGACACAGCTTGCAGTGGCATATCTAGAACATATCTAAAATCAGATTGGCATTTGGAAGTGGAAATCTGTCCATTAAAATAGAAATTAAACAGGTTGGCTCCTGTATTTAACATGTGGCTTTGTGTAGTTCTATGTGTGGACATTTACTGCTGGTTCACATACTATAACCTTTCGTTTGCCCTTCTCTAGGCTGATAATTACAGCAGCTCCTGGTGCACAGGCATCTAACTCTTCCCATGGACCTCTCAGGGCATCCACGACATACAGTGTCGTGGTTTAACCTCAGTCGACAACCCAGTACCACACAGCCGCTCGCTCACTGCCCCCCCCCCCCCCCCCCCGTGGGATGGGGGAGAGAATTGGAAGAGCACAAGTGAGAAAAACTCGTGGGTTGAGATAAAAACAGTTTAATAATTGAAATAAAATAATAACAACAATAATAATAATAATGTAATAATAATAATACACAAAGCAAGTGATGCACAGTGCAATTGCTCACCACCCGCCGACCGATGCCCAGCCAGTCCCCGAGCAGCGGCCCCCCCGGCCAGCTTCCCCCAGTTTATGTACTGAGCATGACGTCACATGGTATGGAATGTCCCTTTGGCCAGTTTGGGTCAGCTGTCCTGGCCGTGCCCCCTCCCGGCTTCTTGTGCACCTCCAGCCTTCTCAGTCGGTAGAGCATGGGAAGCTGAGAAGTCCTTGACTAGTGTAAGCATTACCTAGCAACAGCTAAAACATCGGTGCGTTATCAACTTTGTTCTCATCCTAAATCCAAAACCCAGCACTGTACCAGCTACTAGGAAGAAAATTAACTCTATCCCTGCCAAAACCAGGGCATACAGGAAAGCTTGTTAGTGTCTTCTTGGACAGTTCAGAATGGGCTCTTTGAGGAGCCACCAAAAGTCGTTCAATGCTGCAGTATGTAGCTGTGCTCATACACAGTTTATGAACCCCTTTCTCTTGGATCCAGCTATGCTCATTTTGTGTCTGTGTAACATCACTTATGATGTAAAGGGAAAGGGGTGGCAGTTCTCAGGGAATTCGTTCTGATCAACAGCTTGAGTGGTGTTGATGGACTTGCTTGAAAGCTTGCTGAGTCTATAGTACTAGGAAATGAGGAGAGATTCAGGAACTAGGAAAAAGCAGGGGGAATCAAAAGGTGACCTGTTAAAAAAATCAAGACACAACTGGACAAACTCAGTCCACTCCCCTGAAATGTCTGACATGTCAGAGGGCACCAGCACTTTCACTCCAGTGTGGTGGTAGGACTGTGCCACTGGGGAGAGTGACAGATCGGTGACAGATTCATTCAGCCTGTAAGAAAAGCCCAAGCTCTCTCAGAGAGACACTGGGCTGTTTACTCTCCTTTTTATTACTGTCCATTGGAAAGCAAGTTAGTAAACACAGAAAGACTTAGGGAAAATGCCCATTTTGTTTGTAAAATAAAAAAAGGAAAGATGGATAAATCCTCAGGTAATGTTAATTACAAATCTCCATTGACTGTAATACTTTTCATGCACTGTGAATTGGTCAGACCAAATCTTGCCATATTGATATGTGAGGATCAGTTAACACTGTTCACCCCTAACCTAAAATAGTGTTACTTTGAGACTGTGCATGGCTGAAGAAGGCTGGAATAGTTCGGTAAAGCCAGCATGACTTTTAGCAATGTTTATTTGCAGGTTGCATTCAACACTATGGTAGCCTGCTTCTCATAATGACTCATTAAACCAGATACTTCATGTAGTCAGCTCATGAGATACCTTAAAGCAAAAAGAAATAGTTTCCTGGGTCCTTTTTTCTGCCCCACACTCCCACAGTTTAAACCTATTTTGACAGTCATTTACTACATGACTAGTCCCCAGACAGCAGCTAGATTACTTGTGAAGCTGTTTGTAAAAGTAAATGTTTTCTGCATCCGAAGTCAAAATGTTTACCTAGTTTGTCTTGATAAATTGTAGGAGGACAAGTCAGTCTAACAGAGGAGAGGGGATAAAATCACGGTCACATTTCTCCTTGTAATTCCCTGAACCTCTCCTGGGCAGTTTGGTCTTACCTGGTTTCTAGTGTCCTGTCTTTTGGAGAAATAAACATATGCCTTGAGTGTACAAGGTACTCGGTTGATTTTCTTGGTTTAGCATTTTATTGTGGAAGAAAATAATTGGTGTTTGCTGAACAGAATAAACCTCTTCATTTTTTTTTTATTCTAGAGAGTTTTTATCTCCTTACTTCTCCTCATTCTTTGCTGCTCCTGAGACCCCGCAAAAGAGAAGGTTTACAGCAACATCTAAGGCTGGTCAGACCCTGACAGTGGTCCGATGGTCTCTGAAAGTTTGTTGTACAGCCAAATTCTTACCTGGAACAAGAATCAGATTATACAGATTATATAGATTACTGAATAAACCTTACTGTTCAAAGGGCCTCAAAGCTCTTAGAAAGCTAGGTCACTTCTTTTGTACCAAAACACACATGAAGTCTGGTAATCTGCACTGTCCCAGAAAAGCAGAAACACCTTAGTGACTTGTAGGTCTCAATTCAATATTTAGTATGTCTGGGATTTGATCCATTAGTTACAGTGAATGTCAGGAATAAATCCTGCTCACTGGCATCTGTTGCTAAATAGGAGCCAACACAATATCTGAAGCTGGGGCCGATGTGCTCACGGCAGCCAAAGTCACGCAGAAGGTGAGGAGGTACATTTTAGGTTAGCTGGAATTGCTTCAGCATCAGTAACTTCCTCCTCAGGTGCAGTGGGTCCAAACAGTCCTGCCTAATTGGAAGGAAGAAGAGGCAAAGCTCGTGCAGTGGAAGGGCGTAAGGTGATACTATCGTAAATGACCCGAGTGCCACCATGCTGTTAGCGAGCAACCTGACATGGCTCAGAAACTCTGCACAGCTGAGAAACGAGGGCATGAATGGGAAGTGGGAACAGTGTCAAGTCTGCTACTACTTAACACGTTTTGGAGGATGAATAGCTGAGATATATGGAGTGAGGTCAGTAGGTCAATATACATCTCTACTGTCCAGCTTTGTAGTAAGCACTACAATGAATACAGGTGCTCTGCCTCAGAGAAAAATAGGCAAAATGAAGAAAAGAATATGAAACCTGCATACCCTTCTCCACTTGCTACCTTTTGCTGGCAGCTACTTATAGAGATCTTGCCCGCTCTGTGCATATTATTCACTTGCAGATATTACTGGCAGGAGCTAATTCAGAGTACCTTAATGTATCGAGAGAATTACTGGCAGCAGATGGATATCATAAGCTGAGGGTGGCTTGGTATTCCACTAAGTGGGCAGAGCTAGGGGATTACTCTACAAGGCAGTTAAAGCAGAATTGAATTCAACAGACTGATATGGAAAAATAACAAATATATATATAGAAAAAAAGCCATAGCTGCCCATGTACTGACATCGTATTGGCAGGAGGTCGACAGGCAACTGATTTGACCTAATGTGGTGGGTTGACCATGGCTGGACACCAGGTGCCCCCCAAAGCCACTCTATCACTCCCCTCCTCAGCTGGACAGGGGAGAGAAAATATAAGGAAAGGCTCATGGGTTGAGATAAGGACAGGGAGAGATCATTCACCGATTACCGTCATGGGCAAAACAGACTCGACTTGTGGAAATTAGTTTAATTTATTGCCAATCAAATCAGAGTAGGATAATGAGAAATAAAAACAAATCTTAAAACACCTTCCCCCCACCCCTCCCTTCTTCCCGGGCTTAATTTTACTCCCGATTTTTTCTACCTCCTCCCCCACCAGTGGCGCAGGGGGATGGGGAATGGGGGTTGCGGTCAGTTCATCACACGTTGTCTCTGCCGCTCCCTCCCCCTCAGGAAGGACTCCTCACACTCTTCCCCTGCTCCAGCACGGGGTCCCTGCCATGGGAGACAGTCCTCCATGAACTTCTCCAACATGAGTCCTTCCCATGGGCAACAGTTCTTGACGAACTGCTCCAGCGTGAGTCCTTTCCACGGGGTGCAGTCCTTCAGGAACAGACTGCTCCAGCATGGGTCCCCCATGGGGTCACAATTCCTGCCAGCAAACCTGCTCCACTGTGGGATCCTCTCTCTCCACAGGTCCACAGGTCCTGCCAGGAGCCTGCTCCAGTGCTGGGTTCCCATGGGGTCACAGCCTCCTTTGGGCACAATCCCCTCCACCGGCGTCGCTTCCTCCATGGGCTGCAGGTTTCTATCTGCTGCAGTGTGGACCTCCATGGGCTTCAGGGTGAGAGCCTCCATCATAATCGTCC
>NW_008824866.1:4384875-4387413 GCF_000699105.1 Pygoscelis adeliae
CTGTGGCCATTGGGGGGTCTACTTTGGAGCCAGCTGGCATTGACTCTATTGGACGCAAGGGAAGCCTCTAGCAGCTTCTCACAGAAACCACCCCTGTAACCCCCCCTGCTACCAAAACCTTGCCATGCAAACTCAATACACCTAAGCACCGTATTTTCTAAAGGGTGTCTTTATAAATAGCTCTTCACTACCAAATGGCTGAGGGACTTGGAGATTTCACAAGTTTTATCTGAGAAAAAGAGGAGGAAGATAAAAGGAAAGTATGAGGATGGACCACAGACATTCAAACAGAACAATTTTTTTCATTTCCATAAAATAGTTTATTTATTACCATAAATAGCTAATTATCTATTATTTATTTATTACCATAAATAGCTAATTATCTATTAGCTTATTATTATTATTAGCATATTATTTATGCTTAATGTGGACGTTCTGAAAAGGATGTTCATCATCCTTTTGAATTAGGTATTCATATATGCTGTTATATGTAGGAAACATATGGTATGAGAAAATCTGTCTTCCGATACAGACACAAAGGCAATCCTATAAGTAAAAAGGAATGTTTGAACTTTAACCTCATCTTCATTTGAATTTGCAGCAGGCTGTTGTACAGCATTATTCAGAATATGTAGCTGACACTCTTCACTGGAGCTAAGCCTGTCCTTCTCAGGACTTTTGCCATCGGCAGGAATATACACATCGCTCTGATTCAGCTGCTCTGAGCACAAGGTCTGAGAAACAACGGGCTCTTTCATGAGAGCATCAAGCAAAGTTCTCCCTCTTGTGGAGTCAAATGTAACTCCACTGGCAATTTTAAACTGTGCTTCCATGACCACACACACGCTGAGCCAGACAGTGCCTAACTCCTGCAATAGCAAGAGAAAGGTGAATTTAATTTGCAGATTTCCTTATGTGATGGCGTAGTATGGGCAAGAGCAATGGCTAATCAGAAATAATGTAATATCATCATAACGAGCATATTTTGATCCAAGCACATACCATGTTATTGCAACCAGGTTCTGAAATTCTTCTTTTGCATTATTGTAGAAGCACATCTAAATAGGTCAGGCATCTTGTTCAGCAGCTTGACTTGAACTTCTGGTCGTTACCATCAAATTCACCTTTTTTCTATTTGTAAATGACTCTTTGCACTTCCTCTCTAAAGAGGAAGGATTTATTACAGTTTTAAATCTGAGCACATTCCTTTCTTTTCCTCTGGTTTCTGCATGTAGGTAGAATGTTCTTAAACAGTCCCAAGCAGCTTTTTTTCCAGTTGAAACTCTCTTTGCCCTCCCTCCAGCAGGTGTGGCTCACAGTTGTCTTTGGCTCTGTGAAATGAACAGTTCTGAGCACTAAGTAAATATATTGCTGAATTAATCTTTGTTCTGTTTGTATGCTGAAGTGTATTTGGTTCCATCACTTGACACACAGCACATTTTGGGTGACTAGCTCTTTAAACACCTACTAATTTCTACTGTGTTTTTCATTGAATTGTAGCATGAACCAATTAATTCTCATTTATTCTTCCTGTTAGAAGAGCACCAGCTCATGATCATTTGTTTTAATGTTGACCTCTTCTGTTTCAAAACCATGGTCATGTAAACCAAATTCCACTCCCTTCCTTTGACTCCAATACTGACCTTTCTAGGTAGCTAATAACCAGACATTTCAGTAGCCCACTTGTCTTCCATGTTTTTCAGCGACATCCAGTACATTAAATGTGTGTTCCACAATAAACACTTCTAATTTCTTGTGGTTATAATCCAGGCTCCTGATGTGCAAGACAAAGAAGTTATTCTTCTGTTATTATGTGGTATCTTGTTTAGGTTTGCATTTTATTTTCCTCATTCGCCTTTCTTTTTTTTTAATTTTAGAGTTTTTGAGACACTTGCAAAATTACAGCATTTCACATAGTTGCTTGGCTGCCACTCCACATAAGTCAAAACTGAATCCTGCAGAAAAAAAATGGGAAGATTTACAAAACCTGATAGCTTATCAGCTAGAGAACAGGGACTTGACAGACCTAGTACTCTAGATTCAGAGATTGTGCAATAATACTTCCAAAGTTCCTGTTACACAACGAAGGTAAATTTCAAGAAAAGATTTTTAGGAAGTGGCTTCAGTTTCAAGTCACCCATGTGCCAAAGGCACTTTGTCCTGTAACAGAGCTGTGACCTGGCCCACTGTCAGGTCGTGCATCTCAGATTGTTTGACACTTCAGTATCCTTGTCCTACCTAATGTGTGAAGGCATTCCTTCACCTCTGTAGCCAGGGAGCACACAACAGCCCTTATGGCTCTTCAGGCTCATGCAAAGCCCAGACATCTTCAGACTTTCTGTGGCTGATAATTAGAATCATAGAATCATAGAACAGTTTGGGTTGGAAGGGACCTCTAAAGGTCATCTAGTCCACCCCCCCTGCCGTGGGCAGGGACATCTTCAACTAGATCAGGTTACTCAGAGCCCCGTCCAGCCTGACCTTGAATGTTTCCAGGGATGGGGCATCCACCACCTCTCTGGGAAACCTGTGCCAGTG
>NW_008824866.1:4388232-4400950 GCF_000699105.1 Pygoscelis adeliae
CTCATGAGGTTCAAACGGGCCCACTTCTCGAGCTTGTCCAGGTCCCTCTGGATGGCATCCCGTCCCTCAGGCATGTCGACCACACCACTCAGCTTGGTGTCATCTGCAAACTTGCTGAGGGTGCACTCGATCCCACTGTCTATGATGTCATTGATGAAGACATTAAATAGTACTGGTCCCAGTACAGACCCCGGTGGGACACCACTTGTCACCAATCTCCATCCTGACTTTGAGCTGTTGACCACTACGCTCTGGATGCGACCTCATCCACCGGACAGTCCACCCATCAAATCCATACCTCTCCAGTTTAGAGAGAAGGATGTTGTGGAGGACCATGTCAAAGGCCTTAGGGAGGTCCAGATAGACGACATCTGTAGCTCTTCCCTTTTCCACTGATGCAGAGATGCCAGCTGATATACTAGGTGTCAAACAGCCTACTCCTTATATTTTGTTATGTAATGACAAGATGCTTATTTTGGATGCCAAGACCATGTTTGAAAAAGTAGAAGTGTTTATTGTTTGACTGCATAATTGAGCATATGTGAATAATGTAAAAAAATGTGTTTACTCTTAGAACAAGAAAGTGTTTGGGTAAAGAATTGCTCATAACTGCAGTGAGAAAGAGTCCCACCTGGAGTAATCAGAAATTTTTCCTTCCATAAATGCTTATTCTGTTGTGTTATAGAAAACACAAATAAGAGTTAGAGCCTCATTGCTCTCCTGGGAAACCAGCTTGTGAGATGTAAGGCAGGGCAAATTTCATTCACAATACTATTTTTAATCTTTAAAAGCAAACAACTATAGGATTTGCCAAGGATCATATGTTTGTTTATTTAAATACTTCAGCACCTATGACTTGCTTTAGATATTTGACAATAACTTACATGTATTATTTGTAAGGAGTGAAAAATCAATGAACACATTAACATTTCTGAGATCCCGATGTCCACAGAGAATTTCAGTAACATTGTTCACGTTTATAACCTTGCATTTGACTACTACTTTCCTTCTGTCCAGAAAGAAGGAAAATGAAGGCTTGTGCAACACGCCCAGAAAGTTAACAGATTAATGTAAAAACAGATTTTGGCAAAAAAACAAAGAAAGAAGTTTCTCAGCTCAGAATTCTCTATGGAAACAGTCTTAGTCCGTAGCCCTTATTACACTACCTGCAGTGCCTGCTATCTGTTACCACCCAAGATGTCACCTCAGGTGTCTCAAATCACTTTGGAACTTTGGTCCTGCAAGGAAAAACTTCAGAGGATGACACAGTGCTGTCTTGGTGTGACACATAGCTCAGCACCAAGCATGACTTTGAACTCTTGGAGACAAAGACTGTCACATTTAGTTTGGTACTGACTTGTAGGGTTTGTACTCTCTTTGTGCCCTGATACAGTCTGGGACCTTGGCTCTGTTGTTAACCAGTGCTTTGTAAGAGATGGGGCAAAACCGCAATATTTCCCTACAATCGTAGAGCAGGATCAAAATGGTGCTATACTGTAACAGATGTGTGTTGTGTGTGTGAAGAGTACATGGGGATGTTCTGATCTGAGCAAACTAAACTACACCCTAGGTCTTCTTTCCTCTTTGTGTTTTATGATTGTGATATTTAAGTGATTTTACTGCTCGAAAGCTGTGGCTTCCAAAAAGCAAAACATGCATCTCTAATATCTTCATGTTTACCTTAATTTAGTGCATTTTTATTGTTCATACTTTGTATCAAAAGAAAACCCTGCTGAAAGGAAATCGCCACAGCAGATGGCATTGAAATACAAATAGAAGGTTTCACAGGAGTCCTGTCAGCAAACACTGTGTTGGAGATGCGCAAAATTACAATCCTGCAAATGACCATACAACGTGGGGAGGGAATGAAAAGAGGTTTAAGTAGCAATGATTGCCTTCTTCCCTATTCCATCGCTTTTTCTCTGGGCAGACATTAATAAAAGACAATAATGCTAGAAGCTACAGGGACTTATATAAGATTAAATTACTTTAATTGGGGTTAATTGAATAGGAATGATGGAACTCAAAATAGAAACAATGTATGTTATATGCAAATATAATTACAGAAAGGAAGTATGACTTGCCAACAAGGATAACAAATGGTACTACATATCAAGAAAGCACATTAAAGCTGCAACAGGTGGTTTTATGGTCTAGGTTGCAAGGCTGATGGCTTTTTTTTAATGATGGTTATTGTCTCTTCCATTTCAGGAGACTAAAAATTAGGACTAGTTGCACATTCCCATGTGCCACACTGAAAAACTTAATGTTCAAGAGAACAATCCTAGTTCTTAACCGCCCTTTGCTGTCATGGCACCCACTGATGTGAAGACCTACATGATGTGATGACCTGGCAGCCGATGCTGGAGGCTCTCTGCATGCTCAGTAGGAGACCTGCAGGTTACCTTGGCAGCAGGAACTAGTGAGGTATGAAGGATTGGGCAGGGGGTCAAGAGATTTTGTAAACATGAATAGTTTTTCATTTCTCCTTGTGAATTCCTTAAATAAATTCCACTGTGGAAAAAATTAGTATGATTCATGGGGTCCCACCTTTGATACTTCTAGGCAAGCAATGGACACTGTGAAAAGGCAAGTGTTTTCCCTGAATACACTCTAACTGGAACATGACTCAGCCTCTTACAGTGCTCCACAACAGGTTGTCCTGCTGCAAAGCAAAAGTACTTCAGTTACAATGGTATAATTTGTTTGTTGAAAATACCTCTTCTGCAAGAGGGTAATGTATGTGGGATATCGTCAAATAAGAATTTCTAACAGAATTTAAATGAGTGAAAACTTTGGTTTTCTCCTTTTGGTTCAGTATGTATGCTGGGAATTATGCATTAGAATATTTACCACAAATACTACATTGACTCAAAGCATGTCTACCAGTTTGAATTATATATTTTTTACTTTGGCTAAGAATTTGGTTGTATTTTCAGAAGTACACTGTGGTTTCTACTTTCCATCTCAGGTTTTGAATCTTGCAAATATCTGGTCTGTCTTTTGTTATATTTATAAATTTATTTCTTAGGATTATGATTAGACCTAATACTTTTTATTACAATTTTGCAATTACTCTAATATTTAGCACTTATCTACTAATAAATGTTTGTTCATACAGTGCTTTATAGTTTCAAAGTGTTACATGATAACTCACTATTAAACAGATTTTTTTTAAAAATCCTGTAAAACAGAGTGGTTTATAAAACAAGCACAAATTAACAGTCATCAAACTGATGCATAGCACAGTGGTTAGTGCTTCAGTATAACTGAGTACATGGGGAGAACTTCAGATGGTAAAAATTGCTCCAGATAAAAAATGTCGAGGTGCAACTTTCAATGTCAAGGCAACTCTATTTACTCTTAGCTGCTGTAGGTTCCATGTCTATGTCCAGGTCTGACAGAGCACAGTAGAAGAGCATCTGAACATATTTTGTTGTTTTAGCTGTAATACATAGCAAAAATGTGTGAGACAAAATTATAACATATCTTAGACAAATATATGGATTTTGAGGATTTGAAAGCACTACACAGGTATTAGGAAAATCTTAAACCACCTTAATTGATTGGATTAAGCACAAGTTATAAATAGCTAAAGGCAAAAGGAGCTCAATAATTACACAGAAAGTCTCATTTAATCAAACTTTCATCAACATTTTCATTGAATTGTCAGACTGATAGCTGAGTTCAAACTGAATAAAAATATTAAAGTTTTGCTTTTCAAGATTTCCTGAATTTGAGGAGTGGAAACTACCCTTCAGGCCAATAATTCATTATTTCATAATTTACAAAAATTCATGGACTTCTCTGACTCTGATGTTCCACTCCTTAGGCAGAAAGTGAAGCAATGGTGTCCTGATATTTGTGCCTTCCAGAGTATCAAACTGCATGCATTTAGTCTTCACGATCCTATATGGCTTTTATTGAGCCAACATCTTCAAATGGCTCAACACCACAAATATTAGATGACCATATATATCCACATATTGGACTGTTTTGTACAGGTATGCATAGTTTTGTTTTCAGGACCATGTGATGAAGCAAATGATCTCAGACATGCTGTATACAGCACAGTAAAACTTCATAAGGAAAAAGGATTCTAGGAAAAATTATTCTTTCCGTCTTCTGACCAAGCATTCAAGATTTTGACACGCTTACTAGGACAAGATGATGTTGCTTACCAGAGAGCCACTGTAGACATTTAGGTCGTTTTTCAACTGGCAGATAGACTCCCAAATAATATGCAGGAATGAAAAAATACCA
Source organism: Pygoscelis adeliae (assembly GCF_000699105.1). Lineage (NCBI taxonomy): Eukaryota > Metazoa > Chordata > Aves > Sphenisciformes > Spheniscidae > Pygoscelis > Pygoscelis adeliae. The sequence goes on from NW_008824866.1 coordinate 4,392,496, forward strand.
ACACCAATAAGGGAATTGATTGTATCGCTGTAGAGAGGAACTATGACCAGGAAAAGGGAACATAAACAGTATACTATAGGGAAGAAGAGGTTAAGCTGTGGAGACAAAAAAAAATTCCAACATTTATTAAAAGATGCAGTAAATATTCTATTGACAGGCTTTGCAGATTAAAATTAGACAAGTCAATAATAAAAATATAACTATTGACTATATGACTACTATGTACAGAATCTTTTGACAGCCTACAGTCAGTACAATTTGCTACCTTCTGTGTATGCTGCTGGGAATGTCTTATCTGGTACACACCTGAATATCTGACCATTTTGTTGTTTTCAGGCCTGCACAAGCTCAGTTCCTTTCCATAGTAGTAAGAGATCAATCTTTGAAAGCAGTACTTTAAAACCGAACAGCAATGGCTAACTTCAATTGCAAATTTTTAATTGTAAGTTTGATTGGGAACTAACTCAGCTAGGCTTTCACTTACTGTGTTGATGCTACAGAACTAATGGACTGATGTACAACTATTTTGCCTGGGCACTTAACAAATATCATACTGCAAATAAGGAAGGTTGCAATAACTTCTTTATGGATTTATTTTTCACTAAAATATTTTTCACTGGCTGTAGTAATGAGCCTTCTCAAGAGTCCAGGAGCTGACATTTGAATACTAGCTGAAACTCCTGAGAGTTTGCTGGTATAAATATTTCTTTTTCCTTATAAAGGTTAAAAACGTAAGTTGAAAACCAGCTGCTACGTTTCAGAAAAGGAAAAAGTGTATGAGGAGTTGTGACGTTGACTAAGCTGGCAAATGCTGATAGGAATTAAACAGTCATTATCTATAATCTGACTGTAATCCTTGCTTTGGTAGAGTCAATAGCAAAGCTGCCAATAAGGCAAGATTTAATCTTTATCTTCCACGTATTTTGGGGGAGAGTTTGGAAATGAAGTGTGAACATGCTTCAGGAAAATTTGATCTGCTCTGGAAGACTGGAAGGTTTTCTAGCAGTAGGTGCTTAGGATATTTTACTCCTTTGTTTGAACCATGTTTTTTATAATCAGGATATTACATTTAAAGGGGAAAAAAAAATGGTGCAGGAGGTTAGGAAGAGTGAGTGACAAGGAAGAAATATTTAGATAGGGTGTTAATTTTGATTTCTCATAATTTTTACTGCATCACTGCAGAGCCGAAATGCAGGTCATGGAGCCAACAGAGTGCAGGGAAACGGGAGCCAGCGCGTGGTTTTGTGTGCCTGGGGGAAGCTGTGGGTTTCCGTTCCTGCTTCCTGGACAATCACTGGATTAAAACTAGAAACAAGTTTTAGGCATGAATTGTTTCTGTGCAGTCTCCCTCTCCTAACTGATAGCCAGATGCTTTTCTGCAATCAGTCATTAAACTTGCATTTTACTGTCTATGACCACTATGCAGTGGGAAGGAACACAAAATATATTTGATTATTTAAATTTTTGATCTTCTGCATGAGCAGAATTTTGGGCATTTATGGGCTTTGGAGCCCATAATTATGCTGAATTTGTTAAGTCATGTGAGTTTGATCAGAGTGTTAACCTCTCTGGAGCCCCCATCACTAGCTCTACTGAGGTCTGCTGTGAACAATACAAAAGGGGGTTGTTCCAGGATGGGCTAAGAACCCTAGGCATTTATTTATTCCTTCTTTATTTTGAAATAAAGATAGTTATAAGGTTGAATGAAAGGAAAAAGAAATAGTAAATATCATTTCAACTCACAGCAAAAGTACCAGAACAGATGTTCTTGTGGAAACTCAAATGGGTTTTGCTCCTTCATTTCTTATCTTGTATGTTGAAAGGATTTCTATGGCTGATAAATAGTCTATTATATAACTGGTAATGTTACGGTTGTGGTATTAAGGATCACATAAACACGTGCATTAGCTGGCTTTTAGGGCTCGTTTCCTCTCTTGTTTACTTACTTTAATAGGCCGTGGTCTATGCGGCTGAGTATACCTCAAATATATCAGTCCTGCAATAGACAGACCCACAAAGAGCCAGTAGTTGAAGCAGTAGTAATTAATGAGGAGGAAAACATCTTCCACAAGGAGATAAAGCAAAGTCATTAAGCCCTAGAGATAATAAAAACAAAGACTTTTTAATGTGAAAATAAAGACATCTTATAAAATAAAGAGATAGTGAAGTTATAAACCAGTCTGTTTCCAACACATTTGTCTGGAGTTAGGAGATCAGGTCCTTACAAGAAGGATGTACTTAAAACTCTGAGGAATCTGCAGATATGCTGTGTGAAACATGCTGGTATCTCTTCCTTAAACATAGCAGTGAGACCACCACATTTGCCTGAAGAGGCGTTGGGTTTGTGGAGTGATGTTTCAGCACTAGCAGGAAACCCTCCTAAAGGAGGCCAGATGAGGAGCCCCAGACTGCTGCGTTATGGGGAAGGCTGCCAAGAAGCTTTCTGTAGGCAGTGGCTTACTCTGCTCTTCTGGTTGGCTTCAGTTGGAAAGCAAACTTTTAATTTAATTTCACTTTGGAGGCTCTCACAGTCCACTCATACATTGAGACCATGAGAGTAAATTCTGTGGTATGCAGGTATGCTATACTGCCTGCATGGAAAGACCTAAAATACAAGGAATTTAATGTCTGTTTTAACAGATGAGCAGAAAAAAAATTCCACTGTGAAAAACGTGAATGGTGGTGTATTAAGGGAGTATAGCTCATCTTACTGGTGCAAACAGAATCCCTCTGAGAAGGGTATTCATAATGAGATTATAACTTTTAGTAAATTATTTAATGTCAAACAGGACTGGTATGATAATCTATTCATAAACCATATGTAACACAGGGCAATGGAAGACACCAAATAAAATACATGTTCAAATAAACAGCAGTGAAATGCTTTTGAATGATTCTACCTTCTCTGTTTGTGCATGTCCTCCCTCTTATTTTAATCTGTTAGATTTATGGGTTATTTGTTAAAATCATTTGCACTGATTCTATAGCTTATGGTTCCTCGATTTTGTCGCAAGATTCATTTGTATAGTGACAGCAGGAAAAAGTCAATATGGCTATAGGCATCCAATGGTAGGCATTTAATTTTAAGTGCTTTGTCACTCCTGTTATAACTAGAGTCCTAGAAAATCAGCCTACAGGAGGGTCTGAGAGATGTTCCTGCCATATTCTTCTGCAGTGACACTCGGAAAACTCACATAAAGACTTAAACAACTCCTGTCTAGACTGTTACATATTTAGCCATTCTCTGTTTTCTAAGTAATACTATTGTACTTACTCCTCACAAATCTTGTTCAGAGAGCATATGAATGTGAATCAAGCCATTCTCTTTCCACTGAAAAAACCCCACCAGACAAAAAAAGACCACCCCCCCCAATGAGTTTTAGAAATTGTGGGGATTTGAGGAAGACGTCTCCAGCACAGGGGAAGCCCAGGAGAAACACCAGGCAGAGGCGAGGTGTTATACTCCCCGGGTCTGAACCGCCGGCTGCCCAGGCCAGGCACAGGGCCGGGCTGTCACTTACATTGAAGAGGAGAGCAGGGACTGGTGTGAAGCGCTTTATATGAATCAAGCTCAGACTGTCAGGGAGGTGTCCTTCCCTGGCTCCAACATAAAAAAGCCTGAAAAAAAGAATAAGAAAACTCAACCAGATAGTAAGCCAAGGAATAGCTTGTTGCTTTCTGACAAAGGCAGCATTAATTCTTTTATTACTCTATTGTAAATGCTGCTATCTTCCCAAGTGGCTTTAGTTTATCAGTTGGTGCTGATCGTGAGAAGACATGTCACACCATAACAATCCTTCCATCATAAATGAACAAATTGACATGGCAAAAATTAACTGTGTCACTTTCACAATGCAGTAGTAAAGAATGCAGATTAATAATAAATATTCCTTTTCAATTATTTAAAATAAATTTTATATTTCATACCTAGATGCTGCAATTATTGATGAGTTTAAGCCACTATAGCAAGACATGGCCACTGCTATAGGAATTATCCACTTAGCATAACTAAGGGTTTCACCGCCAAACGTCTGTAACAGAAAAAGAAAATAATAGTGAGGCCCATTACGTTAAGCATACGGACAATCCTGAGAAACTCTCATGAAAACACACCAGCCCAAATATAGTGTCACAGCCCATGCTTTCTTATGACACCTGATAATGACTGGGGAAATTAGAATTTGGAAAAACTGATCATTATCAAACTAAAAATGGCCGATACATTAAAAAAAGATTAAAAAAAAATTTCTAAGTCTAGATCAAGTCAATGAGATAATAGAAGAAGATGTATTGGCTTTAATGTATTCTGACAAATCCTGACTGTAGTAATCCATGAGTGTCCTAGTTTCAGCTGGGATAGAGTTAATTTCCTTCCTAGTAGCTGGTACAGTGCTGTGTTTTGGATTTAGCATGAGAATAATGTTGATAACTCACCGATGTTTTAGTTGTTGCTAAGTAGTGCTTACACTAGTCAAGGACTTCTCAGCTTCCCATGCTCTACCGACTGAGAAGGCTGGAGGTGCACAAGAAGCTGGGAGGGGGCACAGCCAGGACAGCTGACCCCAACTGGCCAAAGGGACATTCCATACCGTGTGACGTCATGCTCAGTACATAAACTGGGGGAAGCTGGCCGGGGGGGCCGCTGCTCGGGGACTGGCTGGGCATCGGTCGGCGGGTGGTGAGCAATTGCACTGTGCATCACTTGCTTTGTATATTCTGTTGTTGTTGTTGTTATTATTATTATTACTATTATTATTAATAATTTTATTTCAGTTATTAAACTGTTCTTATCTCAACCCACGAGTTTTCTCACTTTTGCTCTTCCAATTCTCTCCCCCATCCCACCGGGGGGGCGGGTGGAGTGAGCAAGCGGCTGTGTGGTGCTCAGTTGCCAGCTGAGGTTAAAGCACGACAATGAGTTATAATTGTACTTTTGTATAAAATATTGATAATGTTTTAAAAAGCATTTCACTACACATTTTTGTGTTGAAAATATTGCTGTGGTTCTGCAGCATTAAACATCACACACTGTACATTAGAATGATAGCAAACCCCCCTGGTTCTTGAACCACCCAGACTTTCCATAGCTCTGTCTCTGGCTGGCCCTGGCAAAAGCAACTTCTACAATGAAGCACTGTTAGGAGCAGGATTTACAGAGTATATAAAAGGATTTTACAAGAGCAGATTTATTGGATATATTCTTTATATGCACCTTCTAATATACTGGTACCCTTACATGAAAACAAAGTTTGAAACAAAGCAACAACCTTCATCATGGAAATATTTCATTTTTTTTTGCCAAGAAATATGCTATCTGAGATTATTCTGCAGTGTCATCCATACAGTAACTTTTGGATTAATTATTTTATACAACTTACCACAGCCACTGCATCACTTGTGAGGAGAGCCGACATGTCCAACACTACGTAGTATGCTATATTAGTCAGCAAGTAAATAACAGTCACAATAGGCATTGAAATTGCAATAGAAAGAGGTAGATTCCTGCAAAAGGAAAATGGCAAAAATATTTCATGTTCTTTGAATAAGGAATATTTAAATAGAATATTGTTCCCAAATGCAAACATTTGTGAACGGATACCTCCATCGCTTTTTGTAATCCATCATTTTGTAATCACGGGGTTACAAAATAACATGCAGCCATGTGTAGAACAATTCCATAAGCAGCTTAGTTGGCTGCTTGTGGGTCTGTCACAAGTTTTAGAGAAAAAATGTACATTTATACCTGTAAATTTTATATATTGTCTTTTCTATGAAGCAATTTAAGAGAGCACATAAGCAATGAGATTTAAATGCACATTTAGGTGTTTTCGTGATCATAGCATTTTTTACCTGACTCATAACCTATGTATGTCCCAAGACAAGGTGGACTCAGTCTGAGTAGGTGAGGCACACCACTCCCACAGGGTGGACATCCCTACAGAGGGGAGGAGATGATATTTCCAGTGCTACTGTAGACTTTTTTATTTTTTACTTAACCTTTCATCTTTAGTAAAATTACACAGTTTTCCCCAAAACAGTAATGCTGAAGATCACATGATAAAACAGTCATAAACCTGAAACAGTCTTACTCTACTAGTGGAAAATAAAATAATTGTTCTGTCTGACTGAAAAGAAATAGGGAATTTTGGAGAGCTAGATGGACCCACACTTTTCCCTGCTTTCAGCAGGGATTTGTTCTCCTCCTTTAAAAATTTTGGCCGAAAGTGGAAGGTTTAACATACACATATGCAGACAAGTGATTTATTAGTGTGATAAAATTGGTGAGAGAGGACAATAATCAGGAAGAGTTTGCACACTTACTACTTCTCAGGAAAAGAAGAAGGTTTTTGCAGATAAAATAGTTTGACTAATTTCCAGTCAGAAACAAATACAGAGCAGCTTGTCCTGCCATCACCTGTCTTACCAGGACACTTCAGCGATTCAAGGGAAAGCACCCATTTACCTCTCGGGGTTCTGCATTTCCTCGGTGACGTAGTTGAGCGTGTCCCATCCCGAGTAGGAGAAGAGGGCAGAGTAGAGAGCCAGCGCGATCATCCCTGGGTTTGTTGCTGAGCCCTCGAACGGAGCTCTCAGGTTTTCCGTTTCTCCTGAAGAAACGGCAGGTACCAATTTCCTGTTACATTTCAAGGATTACGACGTAGGAGAACATGACACTAAAAGTCTCAGCTAACCAAAAGGAAATAAAAGCCCACTGCATCCAGGTTTCATTACTATTTCTAAAAGTGCACAGCTTATATTTTCATTTGACAAATAGGAAAGTTTCACTCAGACGTTCAGACAGCTACACTTGTACAGGGATACAGCAGAAGACGTTTTCCCGTGTTTGTTATTTGGATGTGACTTGTGTAATTCTACCAGAATTCACGGGGTCCTCGTCTCCTGGCATCGCTGTCTAGCCTACTGAAGGAGTGAGCCATACTGAGGTCATGCTATGCCCTGTCAGCCAGGCAGAGGCACTTGGGAAACCCAGTTTCAGTTCCTGAATCTGTCTCATATTTCTTCCTCATATCTGTGCTTTTGTTTTCACCAGATGAATTAGTGGCCACTGGAGGGGGAACTCCTGAAGGTATAGTTCTCAGTGGGATGTTCTGCCCCACAAAGGTGTTCCCCAAAATTAAGAGAGGAGACTTGAAAAATCTTTCCTTTCAAATTCTCCTCTAGTTTAGCTCAATCGGTTGAGACGACAACCTGCAGAATGCTGCAAAATAGACAAAATGTTAATGAAACTGTGTGAGCCTTCACTACAATTCTGGAAAGGGGAAGAAAGGCCTTACTGAGTTTGCAGAAGGAAAGTCAACTATCTAATATAAATGGAAATGGGTTAAGTATTAAGAAAGACAGAAACATGCTGAAACGTCTATTAGGGAAGAAAGTAAGGTCTTTGTTGTAAAATGAAACAAATTCACCCTGTGGTTGGTTAAACTAAGGAGTTTATAGATACCACAAAAGTAATTCAGTCTTTGAAGAGCAGTAACTACCAGGAGACTGTTCAAACCAAGGAGGGTGAAGCTACAAGGTGTACACACGCTTTGAGGAAGAAAATGGTTGGAAGAAAAAGAAAAGAAAAAATCCAAAAGGACCAAGAAAAGCTTTTTTTACTAAAGACAGCACATACTCAAAATCAGACACATTCACAGTGTTTTAAAACAAGAGGCGTATCTAAGCACATCAGAAGGAATATGGCAGGGCTGAAATGTCATAACTGTTCTTTTCATTAAAACAGCTGCTGAATTTAAAGAGTACATTGACCCGATCACAACTTCCTCCAGAAGTCTACATCATTCCTCCTCCCAGTCCTTTCCGTATTTAAGTGCTTGGTTCTGCTTAAACAAAGCGGAGGCAAGACCTTTACTACCACTAAAAGCCCTCAGCATTTTGTGTTTCTCACAATAATATTTCCTCTCCACCTTTACCCTCCCTGACCCCACGGAGCAATGCAAAGGAACTGGTGTGGGCTATATGGGTGCAGGAGCAGAGGGAATGGCCCCTGGGCCAAACTGCATCGTGGCAGCTGCACGCCAGCGAGCGGGCTGGGAGTTTTGAAGGAGTCGATTTGAGAGTACGGGCAAATTATGTGACTGTGGGGACAGGGCAAAGCTGCTATAGGGGTGACATCATGGACTCACACCGTTGTAAAACTGCAGCAGCTTTATGAGGGGAACTACTCCTTCCTGTAACTGTGGCCCTGAAGCAATGCTTTTCCTCTGCATCTTCACATTCCTGCCTTAGGACTGGGTTCCTTTGTTCAGGTTTCTTTAAACTTGAACAAACCAGTGACAACTGACATGCACGGATAATGGCTAAACAAAAAAGCTCTCTTAAAGTCTGGTGTAGCTTTACAGAGTAACAGCTGATGCAACTGCAGCCAAGGAAAGGAGAAGGCCAGCAAATGTGGAAAAGCAAGCATGCTTGTTAGGTTTTATAAGCTAGTTTC
>NW_008824866.1:4400968-4404195 GCF_000699105.1 Pygoscelis adeliae
AAGAAAATTCCTGAACTGAAGAGGGGAAACAATCTTTATTTCAACTGAATAAAGATACAATGGCTATTTAGGAATTTCATGGGAAAGGAAAATGAAGAAATCTTAGTAATTAAGAAACAGAGCTAGAGTTGGAAGAGACTTCATTGTACCAGAGGCCTAAATTAATAAAATCAAATCTATTGTCAAATGCAAAGATCAGAGGTAGCACGAGAATAAAATAGTCTCCAGCTTTTCAGTGTATTCAGTTCAGTTCGGTTACTGCTGATAGGAGGTGGCTCATCTGTCCTGTGATGTCTTACAATACCACAGTGATTCACAGGACTGCACTATTACAGTCTTCTCCCTTGTTTCTAGGAACAAGCACACCCTCTCACCAATGAAGGAAAAGACGAGTTCCTCCCTTCCCGATCTTCTCCCCTCGCAGGGTGCTGCGGCAGCTCTCTGCCATGGGCAGGGCAGGGAGAGCTGGGGGTGAGGAGCGATATGAAGGACGCGTCCAGCAATTTCTGCTGTGCTGTCCTGTCGTAGGACACTTAGCAATGCTAGCCTTTAACAAGCATGAGTCAAGAGACACTGAGGCTGACTTTAAACTAGTTAGCACTAAACTGATGTTAATTCAGCTGCTATTTGCTATTCAGCCTGAGCAACACAGAACTTGGCGTGTGTTGGCTTGCCACACTATGGATAGAAGAAGAATTAAACCCCCATTGCTTAACAAGCCATAAAATTCCTCTGATCTTCCTATGGCAGACAATTTTGTCCAGAATAAACAACACTTCATATGTAAGTCTTAAGGAGTCTGATCTTCCTGCACAGATTTTGAAACTCATATACGGTTCATTTTTAAGAACCTAAGTAAATGAAAATTATTCTTACCTTTACCAATTTTGTAAAGGCCAACAGATATCACCAAGATAAGAGCCATAACTTTTGCATATGTGAAAACATCTTGTACACGGGTTCCCCACTTGACATTAACACAATTAATAAATGTTAAGGAACCTGCAGAGAAAAAGAACGTGTATGAGAGGAGCACTGTATGTTTTATTTAAAGCATATTTCAAATCCATCCTTCCAGATACCACCCTTCTTTCAAGCAATAAAATAGAATCAAATTTCACCATTTCAGGACCACCTAGATTTATCAAAATGAATGAAATACCTAGTTTAAAATTTACACAATGATTTTCTGAAGGATACTGTTTTCATGACAGTAGGTAACACAAAACACATCAGCTTTTGAATTTTAGGACTAACTCCTGCTCCTTTTAAATAATCTTTAAATTTTATTAAAGTCAACAGAATTGCTCACATGCAGAAGGTGAGATTTCTTCATATCTTTTATTTGAATTGGAGTTTTTCCTGAAGTTCTCCATGCTGATTCAAACTCTAGTCTACGTATAGAGTAAGGACAGCTTCTGCACCAAAAGGTTTGGATGCTGTGGACAAGATACTGAATTGAGCCAGCCCAGCATGCTGTTATTCCATGCCCATGGCTTAGAAGCTGTGTCATTCACGCTTTGACCCTGAGTCTGAAGATTACAGAAGTAGTCACTTACAGAGTTTTCTCAAGCCTCAATTTTGACAGAATCTCATAGAAATAACAAAGTAATTGGTTGCAGAGAGTGGGTGGGATCAACTTGTTCTCCTTTCCTCCTTCTGCCATATTCTTTGCATTCAGTTTTGTCACAGAAGTTAAGCCCTGATGAGCAGATAAAGCACTGTGACAAGTGCTGCTGCTTGGCCGGCAGCAGGTCCAGCCAGGGGCCAAGCTGTGTGCCCACCTCCTCTCACTCTAGCACACATACACGGCATCATGGGCAACTTGTCTCTCTTGCAACTCCGTAATTCAAAACAGAGATAGATGAGGAAAGGTAGGGGTATGCATTGGTACCATACTGGGTCTCCAGCCCAGCTGCTGGAGAAGAGAGCAGGACAAATGCAGCATGGGTGGTCCAGAGTGCTCTCAGTCATGGATCAGAATGGGCTATTCCTTCTCTAGCAGTCTTGTTGGTCTTTGCTTCTGTTTCTTTGACCTGCCTATAATCTATACTTCAATTTTGAAAGGAAGAAAAAGGGTTTTGTAATGCTTAAAATGAAAAACATTTAGAAACCTTTCTATATAGTAAGGAAATTAGCATCCAACCACAGATGCTCAAAGAACTTCTTGCCTTCATTTTCACGAGTGACTCTGCATATTTGACAGAGCGTCCTGTCAGTTGTCAAGGCAATAATAGACCTATTTACAGAAGCGGGACCTGATTTGCCCCATTATTTCCTATTAATATACCAATATTGTGCAATGGGGACAGAATTTTGTTTTTATTCTGGTATTAAAAAAACCCAATAGGTTATATAATGATTGTTTATGCCTAGTGTCAGGTTTGAGTATAATTTTAAACATGTCTGTAAATAATGACTTCTGTAAACCTTGCTCTAGTAAAGGAAGGAGGGGCGGTGGGGTTGCCCTTTACATCAAGAAATGGATAGCTTGAAGAGCTGCCTCTGAAGAATAGCCAAGAGCAGGTTGAAAGCTTATGGGTAAGAATTAGAGACCAAGGCAACAAAGGGAACTTTGTGGTTGGTGTCTACTACAGGCTGACCGATCAAGGGGAGCCTATTGACAAAGCCTTCTTACTCCAGCCACAGGAGGCATCGCGTGTGCAGGCTCTCGTCCTCCTGGGGGACTTCAACCACCCCGACATCTCCTGGAAAAGTAGCACAGTGAGCTGTAGGCAATCCAGGAGACTCCTGGAGTGCATCGAGGATAACTTCTTAGGCCAGGTAATAGACAGGCCTACCAGAGGGGATGCAGTACTGGTCACCAACACAAGTGAGCTCATCTGTGATGTCAAGATTGGAGGCAGCCTGGACTGCAGTGATCATGCATTGATGGAGTTCGCAGTCCTGAGGGATATGGGTCAGGCAAAGAGTAAAGTCAGGACCCTGAATTTTAGTAAAGCAAAATTCCAGCTTTTCAAGGAATTAGTGAATAGGACCCCCTGGGAAACTGCCCTCAGGGACAAGGGAGCAGAACAGAGCTGGCAGATCTTTAAGGACACCTTCCATAGAGCGCAAGAGCTCTCAATCTCCAGGTGTAAGAAATCAGGAAAAGAAGGCGAGAGACCGGCATGGCTGAGTCGAGACCTGCTGGTCAAACTAAAGGGCAAGAAGGAAATGCACAGGCAGTGGAAGCAGGGACAGGTATCCTGGGAAGAGTATAGGGA
>NW_008824866.1:4406143-4418726 GCF_000699105.1 Pygoscelis adeliae
CCCTCAGCATAAGAAAGACACGGACCTGTTGGAGCGGGTCCAGAGGAGGGTCACAAAAGTGATCAGGGGGATGGAACACATCTCCTATGAAGAAAGGCTGAGAGAGTTGGGGTTGTTCAGCCTAGAGAAGAGAAGGCTTTGGGGAGAGCTTCTTGCAACCTATCAATACTTCAAGGGGGCTTATAAGAAAGATGGCGGCAAACTTTTTAGCAGGGCCTGTTGCGACAGGACAAGGGGGAATGGCTTTAAACTAAAGGGGGTTCGATTTAGACTAGATAGAAGGAAGGAATTTTTACGCTGAGGGTGGTGAAACACTGGCACAGGTTTCCCAGAGAGGTGGTGGATGCCCCATCCCTGGAAACATTGAAGGTGAGGTTGGACGGGGCTCTGAGCAAGCTGATTTAGTTGAAGATGTCCCTGCCCATGGCAGGGGGGTTGGACTAGATGACCTTTAGAGGTCCCTTCCAACCCAAACTGTTCTATGATTCTATGATTCTAAATGTGGCATATACATTGAAATAAGATTTTATGCTCTATAATTTAAAAATCTTTGCAGTAGTACTTAACTGTATACCTTTTTCTTAAAAGTATAGTAGTATGTATCAGTAACTGTTAGAATTATAGGGTTATTTCTTAAAAACGACAAAGTAAGTGTTGACTGAAGTTTTTAATACTGAACATTTAGGAGTAATTTGCGATGCTATAAAGTGCTATTTGAAATACAGCAAAGGACATGTTTACTGCACGTGTATATGACACATGACATGTATCATGTGCTGCAGAGTGTAATTAAATTCAAGGCAATGGGATCTTGCCATGGAATTCCCAGTAAATTCTGCTAAATATATAGATGTAAATAAGTTGTCTCCACTATGTTGGTGAAGTGCCAATTAAATCCATGCTACTAAGCCTTATCAAAATTCTTCAAGCTAGTAATAGATTTGCTATCTGACACTGCTAAATTGCATACCACAGTTAATAGAATAAACTGTAATTTTCCCAGCAATCCGGGTTGTTACTCAAAATGTTTCTTATAAGTCTAGTCAGTGGTGAGGCAACTAATTTGCTGAATGAGAAAGCAGCAGCTGCCAGCCACACCGGGGCATCAGCTCAGAAATCAGAGGTACTAGAGCACACAGTTGATTCACATGAAGACTACAGCAAGAATAACTAAGGAAGTGAAGCCTTAGAGAAACATCAGCATTTGAAGACTACTCTTAAGTGTTAGGGTTTCATGAGGTGCACCTAGAACACTGGGGAAAGAAATTTTGATCTAATAAATAACTGCTTTCTTGTGCAAGTGAAGAATTTCAGCTGATAAAGTCTTTTGGAATAGGGTTAGTTGCCTTTTAGACTGCTGAGTGGTCATGATGGTCTCAAGTCATACCACGGAGCCTTCTTCAGAAGTGAACTTCCTCTGCACCACAGTGGCAAGAGTCAGGGCTACAGAGAAAACACCTTTTCAGAATTGTCAGTGTACATCATATTATCTTAAATTAAGATTACTTATCCTTTTGGAAGTTTTTGTTGAGTTGTACCGTTTAAGCCATTTTTAAAAGATTATGCTATAGCACAGCCTCAAAGGAATACATACCCTAGCTTGACAAATCCATGTTTATAAGGAAAAGAATTTGAGTACAGTCCATCTACTGGAGGATAGATTTGTAATGCTTATCCCTGTGTTCACCTAAGACATACAGTCACAACAAAGTCAACTCTGCGGAGTGTCTGATTACACTACACAATTTCTCTAGAGACAACACTCATATTAGGCAGAATATTTTAATTCCATATGAATTTTAAGATTTTTTGTTCATTTTTTGTGATTTGCAAGAAATAGGGGAGAGAGAGCACGGACCAAATGTGGGCTGCCAATTAGGCCAATGATCCATAGAGATATATGTAACTTTAATCAGCAGTCATAGTTTCCCCCAGCCAAATAGTTGTAATTCTCCTCTCCCCTCTAATAATCCCAGCCACAAATAAAATCCATCTGAATAAAAAATTACTAGTTCCTAAGAACATGTTTTAGAGAGGCAATAATTGTTTTCACAGAAGGCGAAGGAATAGAAATTCAGAAAAATCTCTCTGGGCACCTACAATTATAGTTCGTAACTTCTAGGAATCGTAACTTTACTTACATATACAAGCAGCTGCAATCAACCTGACTGCGTCATATGGCGGCTCACAATGAGGAAAAATTGGTTGAACAATATAGTTAGCAAATGTGATTGCTATCACTGCCTGAGTTGTTGGTTCAATAATTAGCAAGGAAGACCAGAGTCTGATGAAGGCCACAAAGGCACCAAATGCTTCCAGGATATAGGCGTAACTGGCTCCAGATTTAACGATGGATGTTCCCAATTCAGCATAACACAAAGCTCCAAACAGCGAAAACATCCCACCGAGCGCCCAGATGACTAGAGAGAGTCCATAGGAAGCACTGTACATTAACACACCTCTGGGTGATACAAATATCCCAGAGCCGATCATGTTCCCTACAATTAAAGAAATTCCATTTAGTAACGTGATTTCTTTTTTCATCTGCATTTTTTCACTCGTCTCTGCCATATTGTCCATTTCAGCTTTTCCATTCTTAGTTCTGGATTTTTTATCGCAGCATATTCGCCAGGGGGCTGGCATCCTCAACTATTATTACCTGAAAAGAAGAGCAGAGAGTATCTTTTGTAACGCACATGGCATCGGAGACACGGGTAAGATAATTAGAATACAAGGCATAAACAGTACAAAGAACAATTATTTTGCCTGCTTTTATCTTGCAGTCTAGGAAGCACATACTAGTGAATTTTCTTAACTTTCACTGTTCCGTACCTTTTTAATGGATAAATGTGAGTTCACTGTCCTTGGTTATAGGTCCTGAAGCTTTCATGAACTCTCAGTTCACTTTTATTATTTATAGAATCATAGAATCATAGAATCATTGGATTCTATTATCTATTCTATTATATTCTATTATCTATTATCTATTATCTATTATCTATTATCTATTATTCTATTATCTTGGATTGTAATTCTACATTATGTTATTGAAGTTATCTTAGGGAAGAAGGAGACACTGTACCCCTGGAAACATGTTCTAATACAGCTGGAGTGTCCCCTACAGGTATACCTCTCCCTAAATTTTGCTCTCATCCCAGGAAGAACTTTATTTCATTATTATTTGTTTCATTAAATCACATCCATCTGAAAATTATCTGCTGAGGAACACAAAAGAGAGAAAAAGATACTCAAAACCTCCAGCCTCAGGAGGTTAATGTTAATATGAGGATAAAGACAAGAGCTTTAGCTGTTCCTAGAGATGAGACTGCTGCTGCAGTCAATAATGCAGCTTGTTTAGTTATTAACCTCACTTGACTTCTGGGTAGAAGCCACTAGCATGCATAGGGATTTGAGTTTTGAACACCTCGTCCCTGGAACACTTTTGTATAAGGGAGTCCAACAAAACACGATTGTAAAAGCTTCCCGTTCCGGTGCAAGTACACTGGGAGCTGGGAAAAATGACGTAACTGTGTAGCTGCATCGATAAATCAGCCTCGTGCACACATCGCACCCCTCTGGGGCTGAGGTCCTCAGGGATGGGGAAGGGAAATGTAACGGTCAGGACTGCAGTGACTGTCTCAACTCTTTGGTCCTGCTGACTCATAACGATGTTTACTTAGAACAATGACTTTTTTTGGTGCCTGTCTCAAAAGAAATTTATTTCTCCTTCCCTTCCCCCCTCCACACACACTCTAAAACACTTCCAAAGAAAAATTCCTCAAAATCCTATGAAATAAAGCCAAGTTCTCCGAGTAAAACAAAGCTCCTCCACATGACACTGGGAGAAAACATTTGATCACAAATTTATATTGTTAAAACGTGGGTCAATGGCCAGTTTAAAACAACCTGCCCTCCCCAAACTTCCCAAAAGGTTTGCTTTCCTTTGTAAAGTATGTCTGTTTTAGCAGCCCTGAGTAATTTATAATTATATGTGTTCTTTTCCAGCTTTTTTTGGTGCAACTTAGTTTCCTAGTTGATCAAATAACTAATGAGGCCTGATGAGGATTAAAGATTAAAAGATGTCAAACTCTCTTTAAAGATTAAATGCTTTTCTCATCCCAATGGCACTTTCTCTAACTGCAGGAGCACTGTGGGAACACTGGAGTAAAGTTAAATATTAATTCTTGCCATAGGTGCTCAAGCGTGACTGCTGAGTCTCCCATCTTTTGCTGACCTCCTCTTCACACACGGGTGACTCCTCTTACTTCTCACTTTGTTCCTCTAAGAATAAAAAACGTCACCTTCATCTGGGGGGAGGAATTTCAGGCATCCAATACACCAGTCATGTATCTTCCTTAAAATTCCTGATAAGCATTCCCAGTTTCCTACCACTAACACAATTTTTCTGACTGTGTGAAAGAAAGGAGGAGAAAAAAAGTTGTCATCCCCCCCCCAAAATATGAGCTAATACTTCCAGAACCTCCTGGCTCCATTTCTGCTCTCCAGGGCTATATGAAATGTTGGCAGAAATGCCCTCCTGGGATTGCAGCTGTCTGGAGAGCCCCTCAGGACAGCAGCATGCTAGAAATTTAGGCAGAGCTCTGTATTAATACTACTTTGGCAGCAGAGCTGGTTTAAAATCACCTTGTGCTTTTTGTGCCTGATCTGGGAATTTTTTTTTTTTTTTTTTTTTAAATATGGGTCATTCAGAGCTCTGGCTCTGAGCCAAAATGCACAAATGTTTAAGTGGGTACAGCTCAAATGGAGTGAGAAGCAGCTGTTCCCGAGGTGATGTGAATGTGGAGCTATGCAAGTAGTGATCAAAAACAATGGCTATCAGTTTTCCTGAAATGAAATCTCTCTGATAAATGAGATAAAGTTATTTTTCTGTAAAGTAGGATACATAATGCAATTGGTAGGTTGTCACTAGTACAGGTAACTTGCATATATGATATCAAACCTGAACTTTGATGTCTAGTGCGGATGACCCGGTAGCTAAAGGGAATTTGAGCATTTAAACTGGCAATGCTACCTGAGTCTAGTAGAACTTTTACAATCTGTAGCTTTCACGAGAGCACAAAGGTAAAGATTAAATTATTTTCTTAAGTAACACAATGTTTTGCACATTTTTTTCTTCTCTCTTGTGCTAACAAAAGATTATTTCAGATCTCTAAAAATGTGTAACCAGCGCTGGGTAGGGAAATATTTCTTTCATAAATAAGTGATTGTGGATGAAGCCATTTTGAAAGAAAAACAGTTAGAAGAAGAAACAGTTTAAACTTCGGTACTTTGGGAGATGACACGTTAGCAAAACTTTTAACCAGACCCTGAATTAAGTCCACGAACAGGTATAGCCTGAGAATCAAAGGATAAGAGATTCAGTTTCCATAACCAAGATGTGTAACTTCACTGTAGTTAAGTTACCTGAATTTATATCAGCTGAAAATCTGCAAAAAAGTAGCAATTTGAGAACAAAATCTTTCAAACAGCTTCTGCCGGTCCTGTCGCCCCGTGCCCCCACCAAAGCCAAAAGCAATATTCCCACTAGCTTTGGCAGTGCACTGATTTAATTCAGTGGGGTCACAATGTTGAAGTTGTTATTGATTTCTTTATTCAGGACTATGTCTTATTTAAATAAACAAGGTTTGTCTGAGGCAGGACTCATGGTAGTTCTTAGCAAAGTCTTCATGTTATTAAGAAAATTAGCAGAATATAGGAAATAATCTACTGTACGTATTTTCCTGTATAATAGCAAAAGGAGAAGAATTTTTTGTCAAATGTGTAAAGAATTTACTGCTGTTACAATCCAGGCAGTGATGAAAACAATTTGAGGATATGCCCAATGTCTGTTGCCGTGGTCTAACCCTTTCCCTCATTTATAGCTTCTGCTATTTTGGTCCTACTGAACCTGGCCCATAGTCCTGCCCTACTGTCATTACTGTCACTTCATCTTCATCCTATCATCTCCCCTTTCTGGGACCATCACTGCTGCTTCCGCCTCAAACGGGTGTGCCAAAAAGCTTAAGCTAAGAAGCCTAGCTGTTCAAGCATGACTCTCTTCTCTGTCACTTGGGCATCTCTGTAGGTCACACTTTGAGGGTGCACATAATCCAAGTGAGAGCCAGTACTAACTAAGGCCTGGGAGGGCTTACATGCAGGGGACAACCATCAGAGCTGTAACAAGTTGCCTTCTTACAGGGGGGTGGCCATTTTCAATTGGAAAATCCTGTATTATAACAGGTAACAAATCCTTACGGTGAATCCTCTAGCGGAGAGGAATTCAGAGTGGCTTCCTGAGAACGGAAAGATTTAATTTATGCAGTAACTAAAAAAAGGGAGGTTCTTTGCATTCTGCTTTAGCATAGCTAACCCTACTGCAATAATAAAACTTCATGGCATAAAAAAGTCTAAGTACAGGTATTTCAGTAGCTCTTGTGTATGAAGTCTGAAGAGCAAGACATAAAAGCTTCCTGACATGAAGGAAGGTCCCTGCTCTCTTGGTCTCCATGAACTGTGACAAGCAGAAAGAGCTATTGCTCTCTGGAGATTCAGACGGGCATCAACATGCTGATATGCCTCAGAGGCTGCAGCAGGCTAAATGAAACAGCTGCAAACACTTGCCTGTGCCTTGTGTTAGCAAGTGATCTCTACTACAGAACTTCAGAACCCTGTTTTCATGCAGGTCCTGCTCTTCCTTAGGGGCTCCCTAAACAAATAGAGGAAATTTTTCCTCTCAGAGAAAAAGCAGAATGCCTTGAGAGCACAGAGAAGCATAATGGCCCTAAACCCGTTGCAATCTCATGTTTACCTCCCAGCTGTAAGCACAAAGAGCAAGAGAAAGGAACTTTTAGACTGACACCTGAGAAGTTAAGGAAAACAGTAACACCATATACAGGTAATTCTCAATAGCGCATTTTTTAGTCAAGCCACTGCCAGAAGTCATACAGAAAAGCGAAGGAAGAAGGGACACGTTGATAGTAGTTGAAAACCAAATTTGAAATCAAAGACAGTTCTTCCATAAATTAGTGCAGGACTGGTTTGGCAGGGCAGGATTTTCTCAGGCACTTCCCATCCTTCAGGGATCTACAGCTCGAGTGATTGCCTCCATCTTGAGGAGGTAATTAACCCTTGCCAAATGATTAAGCAAGGCTTGGTCAGGGGTTATGGAAGTGTGACATCTTATGAACTGCTCCATAGATGTCCAGAGGGACCAAGCTGCCTCTGTTTGTTAGGATGTTTTGAAATTCTCAGCTTTTAATTCAAGAAATACTAGTAAATAAATCAGGGGCTCTCTCTCAGAGACCAAATGTTATTCCCTTCAGCAGATTCCCTTGGAAACTGAGGGCATTTAGAAAGTCATCTCTTATCAAAGATGTTGGAACATGCTGGACATCAAATTTACCCCTTAATATTATTTCAGATAATTTCATGGCCTTTTCTTAGGTGATTGTTGCCTACTGCCACATAATTTCTCAATAATGAAAGTCTGCTATGCCATCAATGAACATAGCAAAGTCAAACCAGGCAATGAAACTGATAAAACCCCGATATTTTCTAGTTTCAGTTAGAAAATGAATGACATTAAGGATAACATTTTAAAGCAAAATTTAGCATATTTTAATTATGCTTTATTAAAAATCAATATATGTGTAGAAAGCCATTTTAAAAGTCATGAACAATCTCTTATTTTCTCCAAGTACACGCTGGGTAATTTTTTCCTGCGTGTAGCAGATTGACCAAAAATAAAAAAACCACCCAAATATATACATTTATATTAATAGCTATTGGAACATGAAATCAGATGAGCCAGCAGTTTTCAACATGACCAAAAACGTGTAGATCAAACTTCAAAACACTGTTGCTGAGCATGAGCATCAACGGATCTTAAAGGGAGTATTCCTGGCAGATTATACTGTTGAACATTTTCCAGTGTGAGAGGAGATCAAGCAAACAAAACAAGATTATGCATTATGAAGGAACAGCATAAAATAAAACATTCTTAGCAACAATAATAAAAAACCAAACAACAACAACAAATCCACTTTGATCTCCTCTGAAGAAAACGTATCCCACTCGGTAGGAAACGAGCAGATTTCCTTTTGGTTTTTAAATTTTATGTTTATAAAAATGCTCAGTGAATTAATGCTTCACATGCTCCAATCATATTACTGTGGTCAGAGGCTGGTTTTCCCGTAGGAGGGACTTGCTCCACCCCCAGTACTCCATTCTCACCCCAAAGCAAATCAGGGAGGATATTTGAGTGACGAGCTACTGTAGTCCAAATCTAAGAAAGGAATTAAAAAGAGAAGGTAGCAGCTTACCAGAGGGTAGGTGATACGCTTGCTTCCTTTAGCAGAAGGGCTACTGCAACTGAATAGTGACTCTCTAGCTGCTGCTTTAAATAAGCACACATCTGTTTCACCAGGACGGGTAAGTTAACACTAATATGAATAGCCTCTTCTCTCACTCTTGGTTTAGCCTTGCCTTTAGCTGCTATTTTTATTACAGTAGCGTGAATACTAAAATCAATGAGAACTTTCAAGAAAGAAGATCCCAGACTCTCCTGGAATGTGGTTTCTTCAAACAACCTCAACTGAGGAAATTGGCAGGCCGAAGCAGGCAGCTTAAATATCAGCTGCTCTCTAGAAAGTTGGGATAGAAATAAGACAAAAGGAAGGTTGGGGGGGAAGAAAAAAAAAATCCTTCATCCATGTGTCACTGAAACCAAGAACAACACTTTCCCAGATGTTAATGTGAAACAAATGCAGTCTAATTCCTTCTTGTTAATTTAGAAAACCGCAATGACACTTTTTACTAACACTGTACACAAAGAAGATGTTTATTCTTGTGGCATAACTTGCCAAAACAGAAAGATTTTCAGAGTGGGGAGACTAACAAAGAATGGTAGTTAACTGAAAATCATAGGTATTACTTCATTTCAAACAACCTCATGTTTTTCTGTTTTCTTTTTTTTACATATTTTCTTTTAAATTTAACCTACTCATTGTTAAATATTTATCAACTCAGTTATTTTTCTTAACTGGAGAATTATACATCTGTGGCTTTTCTAATGATTTATGACATGATGCATGATACACAAAACAGGCTGATCTGGTGTTAAGATCTTATTTTAATTAAATAAGCTTTAAAAAAATCTCTAAGATAAAAAATAAGCAAAGAAAGAAATTACTTACCCAATGTATTCAGCTTTGTCTTCTGAAACAATATGTTGCCCTGTCTATGAAGTACTTTTGGAAAGCCAGTATGGTATACAGCACAATATCTACCGAAACGAGTAAACACCCAGAAAATAAAGTCTTCTGGGCAGAGCAAAAAGTTAATGAATGCAAGAGCACTAACCTGGGATTTTTGTTTTCCATAAACGACAAGGCCAATAGCAAGGCAAAAATTTGTACTCATGTGTCAAAGGGCATTTGGAAGGAGCTGATCCAGCAGGTCAAGAGTCTTAAGTCACTGGACTGAGTTGAGGCACCAGGTAACAGGACTTCATCAGAATGGGCTACTAATCCACAGTGGAAAGTGAAATAATTGAATTCAAACACAGATATCCCTCCAATCAGCCTCACTAATACAACTGGAAAACAAGCAGGACAGTTGCATCATGTTGCACGTTCCATACTGTAACCCGCAGCGACCCAAGAGAATAATAAAACCAACCCAAATCTTCCTATCGTAAGTCAGTGCTCCTCCTATTTTTTCCTTTTAAAGTAACATCTTGTAAAAACATGCTTTCTGTGATAGATTGAGACAGGTCTACAGTTAATGTTTACACAGAAACGGCTGTGCTTTTTTAAAACACTGTTCAAAGCAGGTATGTGACAAGTTTTTTGAAAAACAGCCTCCAAGTTGCTTTATGTTTATCTGTGAAGGAGTAATTTATCCCTGAGAGCTCTGTAAGTCTGCCTGAAAAGATTGCACAATTCCAGCTGCCTGCAAGTCTGTGGTTACGTACATTATAATATATCAAGAAACATTTTGGCAACAGAATTGTTTTGCAGGGATGTTGTTTTCTGCTGGAAGACCAGAGAGGCTGAGTGCCACGTTCTTTAATCAGAGCCTCTCTCATCTTAAAATCTTTTTCTTCTGTCAGGGCAGTGTTAACAAACTATAGACTAAAAACCAGAATGCATATTTTCAAGAATGCATAATTACTTTCACTCTGAAATTTCAACTTGAATTTGTCCTGTTTCTGATTTGGGGCACCAAACTGGTTTTTGATTGTGTGCTACACTGAGGGACTCTGTCATCAGACATTTGTCCCCTCTTAGAGCTAGAGAGCACCTTGTATTGTTCATATATCCCCCTCCTAAGCCATCTTCAGCCCTTTGTTTTAATTCTGTAGAGGTTGCATGTTGGAACATGAAACAAAACATTTTCTTCAATAATGCTTCCCATATTACTATTAGTCCGACCCTGATGGTTACATCCTACTTGACATTTCCCACAAATTTACAGTAACAGCACATAAATCAGCATTGAGCAATCATAAAGCATGCAGTGTGCATAAAAAACGTTTCGTTCTTGAACGTTTCTTCTGTGAACAAAAAATCTAGTTCCTTTGCAAAGGAAGATTACACTTATCTGCATTTTAAGTAAGCAGGATGGATAATGTGAAGAAGTGAATATGACTTCCTTTATGACGTTTTTCTCATTCATTTTTACAGTCTTGCAGAATTTGACTAGCACCTCTGCAGTGAGGATTCTCCTGTGCCAACTTACTGCTCATAGCAATTCTTCTGTGTGTTACAGCTACACGTATGCACATTTGCTCATGGAACAGCAAAGTGAAGTACACTTCCTGAATAAGCCTGTGACATTTTCTGGTTTCTTGCCTACACCTCCATTACCGCTCGGGAAGGTTTTTCATACTCTGCACTGGAAACAAGAGTACTTCAACTATTTCCAGAGCCCTCTTCATTCATACCATTGCCCAGATGCAGCAAACAGTTCAGCTGCACCTCTGCCAAGTCCTGTGCTTCCTCCTGTTCCTTACCTCTGCCCCCTGCATCTTAGTGCTCAGCCAGCACAGGCTCCTACAGTCCTCGTCTACAACAGATGCACTTACAGTTAACCCTGATTGAAAAGATACTGCCAAACACCCTCCGCCATTAGCTGCCAGAGTCTGAATGACAAACAAAGGCCACCATTTGTGTTGTCTTGGTAAAATCAGATCTTTATTTACTTTCCCATGAAGTTGATGCAGGATAGAGCATAGTGCACAGACCATGCCAAGGAACCTCTACCAGCCACGTTAACTCAAGGTATGGGAGCAGAACACGAGGATCAGCAAGGCATTGCCCATTCAGCAATGAACTCCATAGCTGGTGAGTGCGGCAACAACACGTGCAGGACTGAGCCCTGGATGGGCTTGCTCATCATTATATGCACATACCTGTTTAGGTTGGCACTAGTGCAGAGTATTTCTAAAGTTTTCTTTTTGAGGAGTAGCAGCACATCACCAAGACCAGATGGCTTCCAGGTGCTGTGAAGGAGGACAAGTATAGTAAAGAGTGTGAATAATAACCTAATAACACAAGATATTCAGTGTAGTCAAAATTAAAGATGATTACAGATACTTGAAGCAGTTACACTACTAAGTGACTAGGTGCTAAAATGGCATATAAAATCTAATGGTAACAAGTGCAAAATAATATGTATAGTCCTATGTTTCTATTTTTCCCCATGTACACGTAAAAAGATGCTTTTACATGTACATTTTATAAGGCTCTCAATGAGCTATTAGAACTTGGAGAAAAGCTTTTATTGTCAGCAAGGACAGTGCTCTGAAACATCAGCAGCATTCCTCCTTGGAGTGGAAAAGCTGAAAAATCTGTTAGGAATTGCTAATGAAGAAATGAGGAGCGCACAAAATACTGTTGTGCATCAAAAGGGGGGGGAGGGGGCGGGCAGAAAAAAATCAATCAGCTTTTCAAACAGTAGTCTTCCTGAGTGCTTGCAGCCATTTCTTTCAGAGAGCAGGTGCCCACCTGCCACATCCACAGATCTGGCATGACTCTGCCTGACTCTCCTGGCTGACCCTGAAGCTGCTGCCACAGTCAAAATCAGTGCTGAGTGTTCCAGTTGCACAGAAAACTGTTCCTCTTTCATAGTACTGGACTTAAACAGAAACGTCAGACTTTGACGTATTGGCTCATCTGTATAATTGTCACCTCCACACACCCTTCACACACCCTGTGTGGCTGTGGTGGGTTGACCTTGGCTGAATGTCAGGTGCCCACCAAAGCCGCTCTATCACTCCCCTCCTCAGCGCGACAGGGGAGAGAAAATATAAGGAAAGGCTCGTGGGTCGAGATAAGGACAGGGAGAGATCATTCACCAATTACCGTCATGGGCAAAACAGACTCACCTTGGGGAAGTTAGTTTAATTTATTACCAATCAAATCAGAGTAGGATAATGAGAAATAAAAACAAATCTAAAACACCTTCCCCCACCCCTCCCTTCTTCCCGGGCTTAATTTTACTCCCGATTTTCTCTACCTCCTTGCCCCCAGTGACACAGGTGGACAGGGAATGGGGGTTGCGGTCAGTTCATCACACGTTG
>NW_008824866.1:4420021-4423176 GCF_000699105.1 Pygoscelis adeliae
AAAATTTGTGGGTTGAGATAAAGACAGTTTATAAGATAGAAAAGGAAAGGAAAATAATAATAATGCTAAAAGAATATACAACACAAGTGATGCACAATGCAATTGCTCACCACCTGCCAACCGATGCCCAGCCAGTTCCCACCTGAGCAGCGGTCACCCCTCCCCTGGCTAACTCCCGCTAGTTTATATACTGAGCATGACGTCACATGGTATGGAATATCCCTTTGGCCAGTCTGGGTCAGCTGTCCTGGCTGTGCCCCCTCCCAGCTTCTCACTGGCAGGGCATGAGAAGCTGAAAAGTCCTTGACTAGTGTAAAGCACTACTTAGCAACAACTAAAATATCGATGTGTTATCAACATTATTCTCATCCTAAATCCAAAACACAGCACTGTACCAGCTACTGGGAAGAAAATTAACTCTATCTCAGCTGAAACCAGGACACCATGCAAACCCAATACAGCGGCTCAGGCACACAGCCTCCACCTCCCTTTCCCCATGCCTATCCCAAAGCTTTCTCCTTACCCCCTCTTCTGTATCCCTCAAGTCCTGAGTGTGGCTGCCCTCTCCTCCATTTCACTCGAGGAAATCTGTGTGTGCTTAACATGTTGAAGAGGGCAGGTTTATGGATCCTACCCCCTCATGGAGGGAGGCTTAGGGTCCAAGGAAAGAAGAGGTAGATAGGACCAAGTTGTTCTATCGAGTGGCCTCAGGGTTTCCTTGGAGGGCTGGGCTTTGGCTAGAACACTCATGGCCTTACAGATACATGAGTATTCAGAGCTGGGGGTAGAAAATTACTTTTCCTGCAGCTGTGCCAGCTCTGGGTGATGGCAGATGAAGAGGGGCATCCCATAATGATTGCAGCAGCATGACAGCACCATTTCTGAATGTGACTCTGCAGGCCAGATCTATCATCATCATCATTATTATTATTATTATTAACAACTGACCCCAAGCTAGTTCCCTACTGACAGGCAAGAGTCAGCAGAGAGACTTCAGAAAGCAGCAGGATGGTCTTTTCCCTCAGCCGGGTATCCTACCAGTGGGTCCTCATCTTTTGTGTCCAACATTTCCTCTCCGCTATGAAGAGACTGGAGGGTGGGCAACTACCACAGTTGCCTTGGCAGCACCTGGAAAGGCTCTGGGATCTGTCCCATCTGTTCCCCAGGGCTCCTTCATCCATCCACATGACCTCTGGGGAATAGCAGCTCATGGGGCACTGGCAGAAAAGCTGCAGCAGGCACATTGGCAGGCTGCAGAACATGTCAGAGGCAAGTGAGTGCAAAGGTGCATCAGCAGCACCAGGAAGGATCAACAGCACAAATCACAAATTAGGAACCGAGCTTGCCAGCCTGTACAGGCATCATCATGTACTGTGCACAGCACGTAGACCTAGGAAGCATGGCATCTGTGCTGTGCTCAAGTTCTGTTTGCTCTAAGGCAGAAGTTCCTTTCAGTGAGTTGGGAAATAGGAATAGGGTGCAGACTCCCAGACATGAGACATCAGATGCCATCTGGCCAGCCAATGACCACCCTCAGGCTTTTTTTTTTCTCCCCCCCTCCCACCAGCCTTTTTTTCCCCCCCCCCCCCCCCCCCCAGCAGGACTGCCTTCACCTTCTTACACCTAATTTAAAATAATAAATTACAAAGTTTGCAACTCATGTAGACCCTACTGCAAGAACAACGTACCAGCTGGTAAAAGGACATCCCTAAAGAAGCCTCTGTTCTTCTAGTTACTAAAGCCACAATTCAGGAAGGCTCTTAATACATGATGAATTTTGGACACACATGTAAGAAATGTGATTTTCCTACCTTGCATGACACAAATCTTTCTTTAGGCACTAGTAATAATGAACAAACGTGGCTTAAAATGTGACGTGCAGTGAAACACACAGTTCTGGCACCAAACTCCCACCGGCAAGGCTGGCAGCTTTCCTCAGAGCCCGTCCCTGCTACACATCTTCAGGTCTGCTCTATAAAAAGCACAACCATTCATTGCACCATTGCCCGGGTCTCAGCCATCTAGTTTGAATTTTACAGCCTTCAGAGAGAAGCAGGATAAAATTCAAATTCCCAGTTTATGCCAAAAAATTATTTTAAAAAAATTAAAAAACACCCTTTTCTATCCAATAAATTATACATCGTATTCTTGTGATTCAGTTCACAAAATAAGTTAAGACAGATATTGAAAAAATTAAGCTGTTGGCAACCAGTAATGCCCACACTGAAGCTTGAATCATTGAAATGGAGCAGATCTCACATCTCCATTGGTTTCCAAACAGCCATCACTTAGGATTTCTCATTTATCTGCTCCTTTTTATATAGCAGTTTAGGTAGATTTCAGCTTTCTTGTACCAGAAGTTTGGATTTTCCCAAATTTTAGACAGTGTTAGCAGAATTTGTAATTATTTATTAGTGCTTGTGAAAATCATTTCCTGTGCTGTTTTCTGACAAATTAAAACCAGTAATTTCTTTACTGGGTTTGAAGCCACCTAGGTAAAATCACTAAGGCTTTCTGAAATGAGCTTAAAAAAAAAATCACATAACTTTTACTCTCAGATGGCCCCATTTGTGCCTCAACCTGGTAGTACCATCCTTCAGACAAAAAAGGGACAGTGGATATGTTGTCCTGAGAAGGTTAAGGCAGGTCATGGCAGGAGAGACCCATACACATCACTTCCAAACTGGCAGGGCAGTGCATGCTTGATCTTTGCACAGACCCAAACTACTGCTCATCATGTAAATACTAAAAATAAAATTTAATTAGAAGCTTGACCCAGCAACATGACATGAGAAGCGTTTATGGCAGATGACAACGGTAAGGGAGGCATTAACTAAGGAAATGTGAAAGAGGCATTAACTGAGGGTTCCTTTCTATAAGCTGTATGTGGATTTCATCATACTACGATTTCAAGAGGAATTTAAGTGGGTGTAACCAAATAATGTAAAAGGTTACAGCTGCACCCTTTCTAATGTATCCATTCTTAGCAGAACAAAGACGACCAGCACAATGTTCCTCCTTGCCCCTGGGCTCCTTTTTGGACTGACATTCTTCTAATGCAGTGGTCTGAAGCACTTGCCCTGGCAACAAAATGGGAAAAACAAAACAAAACATAATAAAAATCCTGTAAAAATGCAATGTAAACTTCCTCCTAC
>NW_008824866.1:4423202-4425541 GCF_000699105.1 Pygoscelis adeliae
GGTATCTCAGGAGGAGTAACCAGTATGGCTGAAAGAAGAAAATTTATTATAAACACAGCATACAAGCCCCGAAATAGAGCACCTAGATTTTTTCTCCCTCTGTGGGAAAGACCAGATGGTGGGAGAAAAAACAATATGCCAAGTTGAGATGGGTTGTCTCAATCCTGTGAGGTGAAAGGAAAGGCTATGTATAAACAGAAAATATGTAAAACAGGGAACATTTAATGTTTTTTCTTTGTCACGTATAAACAAAATACTTACATGAATTGAGTCAATAAGTGTCAAGTGTTTGGCTTTATGACTGCACTCCAACTGATTAATTTGTAACTCACCAAATGCAGTCTAGATGAACTCAGTGTCATTTCTGAGACTCTACAAAGGCACAGTAAAGACAGAGCAGTCCACATATAAAACTACTATATAGAAACAAGAATCGTGTTGTAAGAAATATTCACATGGCTTCATACAGAAAGAATAAATTTAAAGATGCAGTCTTAGAGAATGAGATACAATGTCTGGATAAGGTTGAAGTCCTAGCTGTTTGTTATCTTTCAACTTTTGTATTATAATTCTGGCAAATTCCTCTCCTTGGCTATCTGAGGTATCAAGAAGTTGTCGGACTTTTGATGTCCTTGTAGGTTTGGTGCTTATAAGTTCATAGTCTTCTTTCATGAGTAAAAACCTTGATAGAAGAGCATCCAGTGACTGATTCAAACATGCTTCAGTCATCTGATCAATAATTTCTTCTCTTTTACTTTGGATCCATTGATGAGCTACATTCTGTTGTACCGTTTCCAAAACAAAATCTGAGACTGGAGAGGATTAAAAAAAAATTAGTATTGTAATTGTCTGTCAATAAATAGTGCCATAGAGCAAAGAACAAGCTGAGAAAGAGCTGTTTAAAACTTGTTTTTGGTCAGAAATACACTAGACTACTAAACATACTTTTAACATTTCACTATTTTATTCCACATTTAAAATGTACCAATTTGTCAGATTTGGTTGTTAGAGTATTTATTTTATCTGAATCACGGAATAATTTAGGTTGGAAGGAACCCTCAAGGAGGTCACCTGGTCTAATGGCCTGCTCAGAGCTGGGCCAACTTCAGGGATAACTCAGGTTGCTCAGGGCCTTGTCCATCTGAATTTTGAACATCTCCAAGTGATGCAAGTGTGAGCAGCCTGCTCCAGTGTTCAACCTGACCTAGTACTAAAAAGAGAGAGGTGGTAACCTCACTTTCCAGTGGGATTCTTATTGAAGTTTACTGAAAACATCCCTGTAGTTTCCTGTGTATTTTCCTCAAGCTGAGGATTCGCACAGTCAAAAGGTGCTGATTTTAATATTTCCAGAAGAGGGATGATACAGCAGACCTTTATAAAGTTGCATGTTATTGTGTGGCCCATAAAAAAAAACAACTCTCTGAATAATTCATCATGCATTAAAGTTTCTTTTTGTTATTATTTTTTTGGAAGCACACTTTTAACAGTTACTTGGTGCTTAGCAATATCATGCAGTGGACTCTCAGCTAACACAGAAAATCATTAAAGGTGAGATGCTGACACAGCTGCTGCTTCTCTTTGCCCTGCCATTACTAGGAGGAAGATTGACAAGCCTAAAAAGTGAGGAGAAGTGACAGGCAACAAGATGAGTTAAGCTCAGGCTAACTTTTATTCCTGTTCTGCTGGACTGGTTCATCTTGAGGGTGCTCACAAGGCATGTGCGGGACAACCAGGGCATCAGGCCCAGCCAGCATGGGTTCATGAGAGGCAGGTCCTGCTTGACCAACCTGATCTCCTTCTATGACCAGGTGACCCGCCTAGTGGACGAGGGAAAGGCTGTGGATGTGGTCTACCTGGACTTCAGTAAGGCCTTTGACACTGTCTCCCACAGCATTCTCCTAGAGAAGCTGGTGGCTCACGGCTTAGACAGGTGTACTCTGTGCTGGGTAAAAAACTGGCTGGATGGCCGGGCCCAGAGAGTTGTGGTGAATGGAGTTCAATCGAGTTGGCGGCCAGTCACGAGCGGTGTTCCCCAGGGCTCAGTTTTGGGGCCGGTCTTGTTCAATATCTTTATCAATGATCTGGATGAGGGGATCGAGTGCACCCTCAGTAAGTTTGCAGACGACACCAAGTTGGGCGGCAGTGTTGATCTGCTCGAGGGTAGGAAGGCTCTGCAGAGGGACCTGGACAGGCTGGATCGATGGGCCCAGGCCAACTGTATGAGCTTCAACAAGGCCAAGTGCCGGGTCCTGCACTTTGGCCACAACAACCCCATGCAGCGCTACAGGCTTGGGGAAGAGTGGCTGGAAAGCTGCCTGGCGGAAAAGGACCTGGGGGTG
>NW_008824866.1:4426264-4429280 GCF_000699105.1 Pygoscelis adeliae
TTTGCTTAAAAGGAGAGAAAAAAGCTAGGAGCTACGGCTACCTGTACTAGGTCACATTTTACATTGGTTTTACTTACTTTGTAATATAAGGCTACAAGGACAGAATTACCTGCATTTTTAATTTGTAGAATGCTTTGTTTTCTTTTTACGGGTGAACAACAGTTCCAGTTTCCATTTCATACACACATATATTTGATATTAGGACACTTATTGTGGGTCTTGGAATTAAATCAGTGTTTGCTGTACCTGAAGGAATTGGTGATGACCGCAGCATACATGATGCAGAATTTGAGGCATTTGAAATACTCTTGTCAGATGAGGGAAGATAACTGTATGGATCCACAAGAAGTTTGGCGCTCTGAGTTACAGAGATATTTTCATCTGTGCTCTGACTGCTGAGAGAGTGTAGACTGCCAGAATTTCCATCTTAAAAAAAAAAGGAGGAGGATAAAAGCTGTATTACTTCTGTGTTCAAATAAAAAACAGCCATCAGAGACTATTTAGAGCAATTCCATAAAACAAGTCATAAACAACCTAAATTCACTTCAAATACAACACATTATTCCTTACACTCAGGTTCTGAGTACATTTATGTCCCTTATCTTTTACCAGGGCTTGACCATGGGTTTGGGGGTCTTGTTTTATTTTAAAAGGACATTGAGAGAATAGATCTAGTAGATGTGAACTTTAAAAAAGCTCTGTTTGACAGAAAATTTTTGTAGGGGCTGGAAGAACAAAATAACTCCTTCAAGTGTTTGGAGAGGTAGCTAGGAGTCAGCATGAAAGGCGACTAATTTATTCTGATGAAGTTTGGCAGCATAACAAAGGTGGAAAGATTGAAAGAAAGATTCAGGTGGAGGGAAAGAACATGAAGACCAACAGTGACATTTGGTGGGAAGCCAATGGAAGCTTTTGGTAGTCCATCAAAACAGCATATGACTTCAAGAAAGCTTCATGTAAACATTTGCAAAGAAAGGGAAAAAAAGGGTTTCTGTCAGGTGGAAAGCTTAACAGTTTCTATTTTTAGGATTTTTTTATGGCAGAAGAAGATGATGGATATTGTTGTGGTTTAACCTCAGTAGGAAACCAGCAGTAGGAATGACTCAAAGAAGAGACGACAAATAGCTGATGAGAAACCAATTACAGGGCATATGCCTAATTCTGTGTACAGTTTTCATTACAGACTTTTGCAGTGTCACTTGATAAAGAGCTTCAGAGATGTTAACTAAGAACCAGAGATGCAGATGTAAGAATTCAGATGAACATCTAAAGACACAATAAGAACAGGTAGACCCCTGGACAGCTCAGTATTTAGATACCCATCCAGTGAGGGTATTTGGGTGTATTCCTAGATCAGAGTGTTGACCTGTGGAAGAATATGGCTCTAAGTACAAGGAGCAGGAATAGGAAAATGTGAAAGAAATGACACTCTCATTATTTAAAAAATGGTGGACTAGAACTCATAGTAACTAGCATTTCATTTCATTAAAGACAGAGAAAGTAAGCTGGGCAGAGCTACGTAGTGTGAAACAGCAGATGTTACCTACTGCATGAATGAGAAAGGATTAGGAGACAACCAGTGTGAGTGAAAGATCATTTTAGAAAAGGATTTTAAACACCTCTGCTGGGAATATTATTATAGATCTCTAGGCACACATAGGTCTTTAATAACATTAGACAAAACTACTGGGATTGTACTAGTATGAGAGAATGACCTTGACCAGTAACCGCAGCATAAAAAATAGAAACATGCTAATAAAATTTGCAGATGTCATTCAGAAAGAACGGCTTGACCCAGGTTACTCAGAAAGAACCTAGTTGACCTAGAAGACTGGAATAATAGAAGTGGAAATTCAGCAGCAAAAATATGAGATCTAGACTTTCTGCTTCAAGCTGGGGCTAATGATTTGGAATTAAGCTGAGGAAAAAAAAAAACTTACGTAGACTATTCTCTAATGAAGAATCTTGTGAGAAAGAAAAAATAAAATTCTAAGGTATATTAAGCAAAGTTTTTTTTTTCAGATGGAAAACATTCGTCACACCTCTTTCATAATACTAAGTACAGAAGTCTGGTAGCCTTAGTTCAGTGACTTAAGTTAGAACATACACAAGGAGGACTGGTAGGATACCGGGAGAATGAAGCAGCTTATTTTACAAATGGACTTCAAAAGAACGTATCCTGTTTGTCTAGCGAAACAAAGCGTATTAAAGGATTACTCGCTATATCGGAAATAAAATGGGAAAAGAGGGAAAACAGCCATTTAAGCTTAAAGCAATGCCCAAGAATAAGTGTGTGTATAAGCTGGCTAGGGAAGAAAAATTAAACAGGCTGAAAGTTAGAAGACAGTTCCTAACTCTGAAGGAGCAAGTTTCTGAAAAAGTCTTCTAATTGTATTGGTGGAAAAAACAATTCCACTAAAATCTATAGTCATTAACTTCTGCCTTGGTGCCATGCCAAACGCATCTCTTGTCAACAGCTACCGGGGAACAGATTTTCACCTGAAACAATTGCATCTAATTTTGGCAAAGTAAGAAGAATGTCAGTCTTGCTTTCCGTTATAGATGGAGATATTGGCAAAGTAATAACAAACACTTCTGCTGTAGTTCGGTTCACAGGCTTTACGGTATCTATACGCACATGCAACAAAATCTAAGTAGTGACTCTGTAAAGGACCACCAACTGATCAATCAGATTAATAGTACCACCACAATCTCATCAATGACCTCCACAGGCATATATGACAATTTTTAACAGGAACCAGCAGCAAGAAGGGCTGACATTTATCATTATCTGATCTGATTACACTTACAGTCCATGCTCATATTCAATCTAATATTCCTTTTTCTAAAATTCATCACAATATTCCTATTAAGCTTGGTAACCACAAGTTATTCTTCATCTTTAAGATTTTTATGCTATGTGTATAGATAAATGCTTGGGTTGAGGTACAGCCAAATTACGCTACATTTGTTTTTTGCCATTTTCCCCAGTAACTCAAATTCCTTAAGCCTCCTG
>NW_008824866.1:4429308-4433419 GCF_000699105.1 Pygoscelis adeliae
CCTGCTGTATTTATATCTTTTTGGTACATTGAGTACAAGCCCAGAATTGTGCATGTGTTCAAACAGGAGCTGGAAAAGAAACTGCCTGTGCCCTCCTACCTCTACCAGACTATCTCTGGTTTTGCAGCACCTCAGCACACGTTTTAATGCCCTACTTTATAGCAGTGTAGTCAATCATCTTGTCTGCTTTCACACCACTGGTCCCTGCAAAGCCAAAGGATGCTCCATTCTTTGAAAATATATGTTTGCATTCTTTCAAGAGAAGAAACTCAAGTGCAGTTTTAGTATCACAATGTATTGCTATTCCACCTGGGTCCCATCGCATTTTTCTGGCTTCTGATGTCAGCAAAACCTCAAAATTGAGTTTTGTCTGGGAATTTTGCCAACTTTTATTCAGAAAAGGTGACGGCTACAAAAGGTGTGTGCAGATACTTTTGCAAGGCAATCTATTTATTAAAACCATTTTATTTATTGAATCAAAAAAGATCGAGAGGTTGGGCTGCATTAGAAACTTTCAGTTTACTCAGCTTTAGGAGTGCCTCAAAATGTTTAGGCTTTTTATCTTTAGAAATAGTTCACAAATGATTAACTAAACTGCCAAGAGTCTGAAGGGACAAGTAAATACTGTCTCTGCACTCACAACCCTGAACAGGAAAACTGAAGCTGTGAGCTGTGGGGATTTCTCAAGTGACAGGAACAGAAAATCAGAGCTAAAATACTCTAGTTTTTTACCCACAGCACTAAGTTTACAAACCATCTCTTTTCTGACATAAATGGAGATCCAACTATCTACTATGCAAATGCAGCGTTACAGTGGGAGTGTAAAGCTGTGATGGCAACTTAAATTTATATGAAGTCATTAGTGTCTCTACCTGATGAGAGGATATTACACTTGGGAACAGACTTGAGTCTTGATATATCTGGAGAGATGCTCCGAAGAGGAAGTGCATCACATTGTATGGAGCCAGAATATGTTTCCTGAAATGATTCCAGTTGTATAATGAAAATGCACATTAAATAAATGCAAAATTGCAATGATTTACAGACTACTTTTCCATCATTTTCTTTTCCCTACTATCTAAAAGCTCAATAGACAGCACAATAAAAATACAGTAAAACAGAAGTCATCTATGTAATGCTAATACTTATGTTTTTCCAAAACTGACAGCAATTTTGTATAGAAGTTTAATTATTAGTAAGAATCAAAAGAAGCAGCATTAAAAATCAAAATGTAAAAGCAAATCTATATGACCCTATATAAGCAAGCTCCGTAGAGGTGTAAGGTAGCAGAAGACAGTCTCTTATAAGTTGCAGACATTGTGTGCCGCATTCCTCCTTGAGGGACAGGCTTTCCCACACTTAGAGGATATACCGAACATGCCCTTCTTATTTCTGCTTACCTACCCTTTACTATTTTCACCTATATGGCTATGCATTTGTTACACCCCAGCTCAGCTAATGCATTTTACACCTTTCCTGACCGCATAGGAAAGTAAACTGCAGAACAATTCCCCCTTACTAAGTTAACCCCCCTTTAAAGCTCTCAGGATCTTTAATGATGCCGTCATACCAAATGCAATATGTAAAGTATTTACCTCTTGGGGATTCAGAGGTATATTTAGAGATATCTGCTCCACATCTGCTTTCTTTCCACTCTTGTAAATACATCGTGATTCATATAGTGACTGGAAGAGACATATTTACCTGTATTACATTTCTGCTATAAGACAAGATGACAGCTCTGTACAAATACATGCTTCAGCCAGATAAAAGATTAGATAAATGACAAAGGAGATTACACTTCTTTTAGCAAGCAAAAGTTACCAACTTATTTGACCAACTCACAACTGTAACAAAAGCCACTTACCTTTGATCTCTTTAAAAGAATTACTGCTTCCAGCATAGCTATTTCATCAAATGTTCGCAGGACTGGCTCAAGGTCTATTAAGCATTCTAAACAAAGAAAGAGTACTTTGCTGAAGGATTTAAGGTGGAAATGAGGTTTTCATTTTGCTAAAGCTACTTTCTTACATCTACAAAAGTAGTTTGTCTATTGATACATATCAAACTACTTACGCTGCTGAACAGAAGTTTCTTGCTTTCACCTGTTACAAACACAACAGTTTCACATCACCAGAACAAACCCTGTCCTGATCTGGCCACCTCAGCACTCTGTATCAAGAGATCCAGGACTGTGCCTGACCGCAAGTCTTGCATTCCTGGAACGGATAGATTGGTGGGTTTGCTGTATTTCAAGATAG
The DNA here is from genome assembly GCF_000699105.1 of Pygoscelis adeliae. Taxonomy (NCBI): domain Eukaryota; kingdom Metazoa; phylum Chordata; class Aves; order Sphenisciformes; family Spheniscidae; genus Pygoscelis; species Pygoscelis adeliae. The sequence continues at coordinate 4,431,570 of NW_008824866.1, forward strand.
ACGCAACAAGCGTGGTTTGCTAAATGGGACCAAACAGCACAAGACCTCAGATTGGGTCGCTGTCTTCCCACTCCAGCAGAGGTGTTAAAGATTTATATGAGAAAAATAAACAAACGACCCCCCACCACAGCAAAATCCAAAAGGGATGCTGTGCAGCAGGGCCAGAGAAGATGGTGATAGTCAAGGCACTGACCTATCGCATCGAGTGAATCCAAATGATAGTGTCCTCACACTCACCAAGGGCAGCAAGTCAGAGAAGCTAAAATCATCTGCTCACATAGGGAGACACTCGACAATCCAATAAGCAAGTGACAACCTGTGCTATGCTCCCTTGCTTTCCAATGCTGAAAGGTTTACAAAACTAAGTATTTCAAATTTTGACATGACTGTATAATAAAAATGTCTCTTTGAAACTATGCTCAAGTACAACAAAACCTCAGGAAAGGATGATGTCATATCACAATTCTACTGCATTTCTATAGACTCCACCCATTTGGCAAAACCCATTTACCGTACTAGCAATTTGTCACACTGCATCCTTATTAAGATATTTTTATTTTTTACTATAATTTTACCACAGTTCTTCCATATTAACTTTTTTCCACTAGCATCTTCAAGACATACATTCAATACTGGGATTCTTATTTTCTCACATCAGCTAAAACAGAATTTTACAGGTTTGGCACTCCATTTTCCACACTGAAATACTAGCACTGTTAATTTTTGTTGATTATAATTAAATTGTAGGTACACATTCCAAGTACATGCAGAAACATGGCGATAAGTAGTCTTTATCCCTTCTTTATAAGGGGAACAGACAGGTTAACCAACCTTTTCTATTTAAAGTTTATTTAACAAAAAGGGGGTTCGAGTGTTTTGGGTTCCCCCCCAGCGTGCTATGGTAATTGCAAAATTTCCCAGTCAGTGAGCTTTACTTCCCTTAATTTTGCAACAGTTTTGCAACTTCCTCTTTCTTTTTATGATAGTAAAGTAGAGGAAAAAGCAATGCATGTTTTCTTCAAAGACCATCTTACTACAGACACAGCACTAATAACAGAACCCAAGTTAGCTCACACTTTAGTACATATCCCAGGTAATTATCCCTTCAGTGTGACCATAGACTTTGATTGCTATTTTGTTTTGGTTAACTGACATAGGAAAACAAGAATACATAAGGAAATATCATGATGTGTCTATTCTTTTTGATTTAAAAAAAATATTATAAATAGATATATTTCCTTGCTTGGAAAAAAAAATTCCACAGTTTACAATCATACAAACCAGACTCATGCCAAAATAACCAGACATTTCAAAATGTTCTTAATGCAAAAATAAGAATGCCTCAAGAAAGGTCATGTAATTCATTTTGGACTCTAAACTGAACATGAAGATGCTGTATGCGTTTGGATGTGTTCCCATTTTTTCCTCTGCCAAGCTCATACAAAAAACTGAAATTATGAACATTTCTTTCTAAGCTATCTGAACAGCAACTTTCTAACACTTTCCAGCTCAAAGAAAGTGTCCCTATAAAGGTTTTCAAGATAATAAACAAACTTCTGTTCACCCAAGCTACAAATGAAACATTAAGATTGCGGACCCCTCTACTCATAACATTAAAAAAAGAAAAAAAACCAACCCAAACAAACCCTAAAAACAAAACCTACCAGAACCAACTAAAAAAAACTAGTATTTCAGGTTTGAGTCATTGCATCCTCAACCTAACTAGTGAGAAACTTAAAATATAGAATTGTTTAAGCCAGAGCTCTTTCTACTCTTCTACATTCGAATACTTTCAGTAACTCTTATTCTACATTTTTGCCTTTCCAAGGTGATTCCCTACAGCTTTCCCT
>NW_008824866.1:4433476-4445408 GCF_000699105.1 Pygoscelis adeliae
AGGATCATGTTTTCTAAAGTTGTAGGGAGGAAGTTTTTAGAGCAAATGCAAATTAAACAAGCACAGCGAGGCAGCTGCAGGAACCACTGTTAGTGTCACCGCACTGACATATGTGACCACAGCAACACTTGCAAGAGCAAATTTCACAGTTGAAAACAGGTAATCAATTTCTGCCAATTTTGATGGAATTACCTTTACACAATGGCCAAACAAGAGCCGAAAGTAACCACAAAATTAAGCATGTCAAGAAGAAATTGTTATGGGGGATAAATTTGGACTCAACACACACCAAGAAGGTCAGTTAAGTGCAACAAACACAGGTTCGCAAAAATAAAAACAAAACTTTTCCAGTTCACACTATGCCACTCTAATCTCTACAAACTCACGCTTCACTCTTAAATTCTGTAATCCACTGTAAAAAAAGCTGAAAGTATCTATATTATCAGGACAAAAAGCTGAAAAAGGAAAGATGGAAAAAGAAAGTTAAGCGCGTGGGTTCAACCAGTTCCTGCTCAATCTGGGAGGTGGAACAGTCAAAGCTAAAGTCTCAGTGAAAAAGATTTATACTGAGATGCGAACACAAGGTGAAGTCACTATGGCTTATCTGATGTGCAATGATTTGTTGGTGTGTTTGCCAGCTTGCTCATAAATCCCACAGTACTCATATACTTCACTCCCCCCACTTCTTAAAAAAAAAGTTCCCTTCAACAATAAACCCCAAATGCAAGTAGTTAAACAAAACACGCTGCTTTTTTACAGGTAAATTAGAGATGGCAAATGCAAAAGACTCCAACTAACAACTTGGTTTTATGGCACACATGTAGTTCCATTCATAAAAGTTTGTTTTCTTCCAGACATGGTGGAAGCAGACAAGCACCTCATACGCAACAAGACTGACCACATGTATCTCTTGACATCTTTACCATTTCCCTTTTGCGACTATAACCTTGCTCTGTAAGTACCACATTCAACAGAAATCTGGCAATTTAAAAATCTTTTCTCATTATGCAAGGTAAACTCACTTAAGAACGATGGTCTTTCATCAGGGTTTTGTGCCCATCCACTTCCTATCAATCTTATGATAAGCACTCGATGAGGAATGTCCATTGATAAACTTTCTTCACTTAAGTCTAGTCGCTGTCCTTGTGACACACTATACATTATCTGCAAGGGGTTTATAACTTCTGTCAAAATAGACATCGTGCATTCATTAGAAATATATGCAATATAAATGGCTTACTATAGGAGGAATAATTTAGTTTGCAGACACAGTATTTATAGTTCACCAAAATAAGGTTATGTTTCTTTTTTGACAAAAAAATGTATCTTTAATTTATCAAACATCACTGTAATTTTAAAAAAAACAATACAGAAGAAGAGTCTAATTTGAAAAGTAACTCAAAGTGTTCTTCAACAAGCTTACAAGTTGAATCATTAAAAAGTAACCCCTAAAATGAAGTCCCCAGGTAGCCAGGTCTCAGGTTTAGCCTTTACGTAAGGCTGGAAAAATAAAGGAAGACATCGTCTTACCTTCAAATGGCTGTTTCCTTGACATCACTTCCCACATAATAATTGCATAACTGTTTGAAGTACAAAAAGTATAGAAGATGTTATTTTAGATTACCAACACTTAATAACACAATTAGCTCAGCTTTACATTGTATTAAAAACATTTCACGAAAATGATCCTGCATGTGCACACGGGACTGACTATAGCTAACGACCTGAATATATGAAAACTAGCAGGAATTTTAACAAGTGACTTCAACTACAACTAGCTAATAATATTAAGTACAGAAAAGGTACATGGCATATAAACGCTTGTTCCAAATCTGTATTAGCTCTGCTCTACTAATACGCTGTGAATTACGTACATGTAGTTTAAATCTCAGTACGCAAATTAAAGCGAGCCCCAGAGTCCTAACTGCTCTATCCTAACTGCAGTACCGTGGCATCTCCCCAGTCCGGATCGATACTCTCCGACATTCCCACGGGAAGCAGGGTACTAGCAGGGAGGATGGCGTTCACCCACACCTCTATCCCAACACAAACTCAGTCAGGTGAGATACGGACTTGCATCTCAGAGGTACACTCCAGCTTCCCCCACAGACATATATACTTTCAACATACGCAGTCTTCGCTATAGGGAGAGATGTCACTTTTACATACAAGATTCACATCACAAAAGAGACTCTCAGGAAGACCACCCTGAACTATAGCCAGCAGACTGAACACACACCTGCATACTCAAACCAGTGAAATTTCTTTCCATCACATCAACATGAATGGGAAGTGGCTCAGTGAATACAAATCTGCTCCATCTTTAGTCACTCTCTTCAATCATCACGATATATTAAAAAAGGTAACTTTAAACAAGTTTGTAATTTAAATTGGATTATTTTATTTAAATGAAGCATTGACTTCATTTATAAAAAAATAATCAATGCATTTAAAGCAAATAAAAGAAAATAAAATAATGTAAACCCCCCAAATCTGGTTTTCCCATTTAAGAATAGGAATTTGGTGTGAGGAATAAATAGTATTTATTCTATTCTATGCTACTACTTTAGTAGTTCTAAAGCTAAAATGAGAGAGCAAAAATATTTCACTGCTTAAGAAACTAATTTTCAATGTCAAACATATCCTTGTAAACTTACCCCTACTCCTTTATTTTTTCAGTAAATCAATTTAAAAATGGATTGAAAAGTTTTTAAAATGTTACTTCAAAAAAACTGAAATCCAATTTCCACTGAAGCAATAAAAATGAAACTATGCAAAGAATTATTTTTTTGCTACAGAAGAATTCACTTATCAGAATAAATGGTTGGTCAACTACTCAAGTAACTGTACACAAAGACAGTATTTTCCTATATCACTAAGAAGTACCAAATTTTGCATACAGGTTACATTTAACTGCCTCTAAGCATTATATCATCTAACAGCTACCAATTAGGAAGAATCAAAAAAATTAAGTAAGAATGAAGTAACTGATGGTTAAAATCAATCATATAAATTGAGCTTTCCTAACTACTTATTCCATTCACATTTTAACATTCATCAATGATAAAATTTATTCAAGTAACTTTTAATAAAAGCAGTCCTCCCAGTTAGAAAGCCTGCTGTTGATGCATTCCTGAGAAATTCATGCAGGCTGATTTTTTTGGCATGGCAAATTTTTCCTTTTGCAATAGTTAAGGTTGCTTCACTGTTGTTTAAACAATTTGTTTCTTTAACAAGGATCCTTCCTCACAAATTATCTCAACAACATTCAGCTGTATCTGTTGTGGTCAATTAATCAGACATCCAGCCTTTCATTCAGTTTAGAATCTCTCTACAATTAAAGACTATTTTCTCAATTCTACAACACTGCAGCATACCACTTCCTGATGATTCCCCTTTACACTATTTGTGTTTTCCTTTCTTATTTCTGCTTCATAGCATCTCCTTCCAATTCTGAGCACACATCTTCCTGTGTGACCTTTCTGGTGGTCATTTCCTTCACTTTCTCTCTACCTTCATGTCTTCATGCCTTGAACTGCCATCCCTCTTTATGATGTTGTCTCAGTTTCTTTTCTCTTTCCTCAAATAATCTCTTTGCTTCCTAATTTATCAGTTTTCTAAGCTCTTCTACTGATCTTTTCTCTCTTATTCTCTCCCATTTGGTTGTTATTCCTCTACACACGTTGTTTTTTTTTCTTTCTAACAAACATTTGTCTTCCTCATCTCCACTCACTCATTATGCCATCAGCCACACTTTCAAATCCTCTAAAATCAGAAGGCAGAGGGGATAATGTCAACCTGCTACTTCTTTCCCCATAATATAACATTATTCCTTTTCAATATCTTCCTAGTCCAGATTTTCTCATCAAAGGGTGAGGAAAGCAGGTATGTTACCATCTCTATTCTTTGGACAGGAATGTCAACAAACTTTGTGTGCCCCTTAAGGGTAAGGGATAATTAAGAGAAATAGTGGTCTCCCTGGAAGTCAGTAAGACCCTCTGAGATTGATTCATCTCTCACCAAAATACAACGCTGTCAAAGATAGCTGAAGGTAAAGGTGGTAGAGTGCAACAAAGAGATGGACTTTGTCACAGTGGTATACCTCTTCATGCCTCCTCAATCTCCATTTACATATGACAATTCTCTCCACAATTGTTCAAGTAATCTTTGAGCTCTCCAAGCCTTTTCAGATTAGCTAATTGTAACTCTAATATCCTAAGAGCAATTGCCATTTTATTATATGGGTTGCCACCACTCTACTACTTCCTATTCTATTACTTCTACTACTCAGAACTGACTGATGCAAATCTACCTGAACTTTCATAAAGTAAGTTATTCCTTAAGGAGATCTCTCTAAAAACTTCCTCCAACCCCACTACGCTGTTTTGTCCTAACCCCTTTCCAAAAATATGTTTTCTTCTTTCCCCCGAGTACATTCTGCAAATTATGTTAATTGACGTGCACAAATTAGAAGGGTATGTGCACTGAGATAATGGTGTGAACAGTTTTTCCCCTCCCTACATTGTCTCTATGTGTACACTCATTTATAGAAACCTGTCTCCTCTGTCTGTTTCTGTAGTTCTAGCTTAATTTCTGGAGCATTACACTTGTCACAGTGTTTCCTAAAGAAATAGGTGATCAAATCCAGCTACCACTCAATTCTATTTTCCTCGATTCATTTTGCTTATACACTTACGACACTTCTGAAAATAATAAAATTGCTGAAAATATGTTAAAGTCTAAGTTCAGTAAATCAAATTTGAATTCAGATTGCAAAGCCCACTTGAGAACAACATGAGTTACCTGTAGATATCGTGTTTTACACTTGCACGGGTTTTCTGACTTGGATTGTAATCTTCAGGTGGCATGTAAATAATCGTCCCTCCTTCTGGCAAAGAGGTTTCACTTCGTGATTGCGACATAGATATGACACGCCATTTTGACATGCCAAAATCTGCAATCTGGAAAGGACAAATCAGTTGTTCTGAGAAGAAAAACTGGATTTATCTGCTGAGCGTTGTTAGAAATTCCTGAAATACCCCGAAAGAACAGGTCACTAAAAGTCCTTAACCTGATACACAAAAAGTACATGGTTGTCCTAGCAACAGGAAACACCAGCTCCAGTTCCGAAAGCATTCCTAGGTCATGACTCATGCTATCCCTATAGCACTGCCCTATCCTGTTGTTCTTTTAAGGAAGGACTCATATACTCTCTGGTTGGAAAATCTGCTATGGGAGTCTGTCCTGTATGAAGAAAATCACTTTATTGGGTTAAAAAAGCAAACAAAAACCCATTGAGTACTTCTAGCTCCCTGGTTGTGAAGAAAGCACACATTTAGTATAAATCATAACAGCTCTATGTAACTTAGCTTGCAGATATCCCAAGACAGTTGGTCTCAGAAAAATTTTAGGACACTCCACCTCACCCTCAAAATTATGAAAAATTAATGTTGAATTAATAAAACTGATATTCTGAAATTCTGTGCTGCAAAAAGTTGCTGAATATTTTGTTTACTCTGCACTGTGGGGCCTTGTCCCTTCCTATAGAGTTTACAGTACATCTACATAAAGAATTAATTGACTTCAGTTTACATTCCCAGACATCCATGAGCTGGGAAGCAAGATGTCAGACTAGGTTACGGCCAGGGAGACCACCAGCCAGCAGAGTAAGTTTGCTGGCTGAGCTGCTGAGTGTCTGGCATACAAGGGAGAAAGATAAACAGCCAGCTATGAGCTCTGCACTTGTCCAGCATTTGCGTAAGAGGAAAAACATTTTGAAGAAAGATGCCTGTGCGAGCACTGTGGCAACTAAGATAACAGAAATAAGCTTTCTGGAGAGTGTACAGTCAAAATCCACAGTGAAAAATAATCTTTTCTTCTCTACAACTCACTCTCATCAAGCCTTCCTCACTGTAACTGGTCGCGTTAATCTTGCTCATTCAGTAGATCTGGGACAGCCAGAAGCACTCTATGAATGGTGTTACTTTTATACATATGCAATACTACTTCTATTTGGCATGCATGATAACCTTCCTTGCATTTCCTGACAGCTGTCCCAATTTAGAGAATCTTGCTTCACCCCAAAAAACCACTTAAAAACCCTAAGGACAGTCTTCCAAAGACTCCTTACAGGAGGCAGGGCAGGTATGCAAGAGTTAACCTTTTCCCCTCAATTGCTCCAGGAAAGCAACTGTTTAGATGTATGTGGTCAGGCAGAGCACCAGAACACACCAATGCTGTTAGGGATTAAAAAAACAGTGGATAAAAAAATTACTTGGACCAGTTCCCCAATCAGGTTTATCAGGAAGCTTGAGAGATGGCAATACCAGCACAACTGAGTGGGAGGAGGTATGACCTGCTGAGGGTGTGAGCGGAGACAAAGCTGCGTAAGGCACCTTGCTGCCAAGAAAAATGTCTTTGCAATGGAGAAAGAAGAAATCAGCACTGGATCTTTGATCTTTGCTCAGCAGACTCACCAAAAGATTCACCTCACGGTAACAACTGAAGCATTCGCCATTCAAGTATAAATTGAGTGCAAAATATCTCTTATTTCTCATTTACTTGAATAGTATATTCTATCAATTTTAAAAACAGAGGATCTTTTAAAAAAAACAACACCCAACTCTTGCAATTATGGAAGCACCTAACCATTTTGTTAGAAGTACTTTTAGTCTCTTTTTCACATCATGGCAATGATCTTTTAAAAGGCAGAATTAAAGTTTCAAACTACTATTACTTCTCTATGTATGTTTGCTTGCTCTAACGAGCTTCACAGAAGCCATCTTCCAACATGTTCAGATTTCGCAGTTATGTTTTACATGTTCTCATACTATACTAACAGAACATACATGTCCATACTGCATGATAAACATCAAATGAGGTATTAACATTTGAATTTGATCTACTGTCCTCCAGAACTAACTTGTCTGAGCATCCCAGACAGGAACACTTCCTATTTTCTCCTCAGAAAGAGCCAGACACAGCTACCCTTGGAAGGTTGCCATATAAGAGTGTCACTGCTTTTGAGTATCAGCTACTGCTATAGCACTAACAGCCTGAATTCTGTCTTTCTGGTCTTTTCAGATGGATCAAATCCACACTTGAGCAAAGCAGAATTTTCAAAAGAAGCTGATAAATTCTGTCTGCAAGGACAGAAGAAAACATCTGGTATACAATTACGTCCCCTCTGTATGGCCACATCCTCACTCTTCCTTCTCTACAATAATTAAAACACTTTCATTCATTATGGATGCTGAAGAACATAAGAAGTAAATAACTCTACCTTGACATGAAACTCATTATCCAGCAAAATATTCTGAGTTTTCAAGTCATGGTGCAGCAATGGAGGATTCATGTTGTGCAAATAGTTTACTCCCAGTGCAATTTCATAAAGAATGCGGAATCTCAGGCACCAGGGAATGTCAGGATATACATCTTTCTGCCAAGATAAAACCACAAAACCAGAATATAATCCTCTGTTCCGATCTAACAGCACAACACAAAGACTTACTTTCATAATAACAAGAAAGTGACTTGGACAAGCAGTAATCTTTTAAAACATACATTACATGAACTCCTTAAAAAATTGTAACTGAGCATTAAGACTGGTTAGCTGTTAAAACAAATATATAAATGTTAATCATGCAGTGTTATATACTGGTATACATGATGTAGGACATTTACTATATTACTCATTCATACGAAAATATGATTTATAGATAAACTCCTGTATGAAACTTGCAACCCACAAATTGTAAGTACTACGCAAAGGAAGGCAAGAATCGTATCTTCAACTGACACTGGGGAAAAAAAAAAGCTGTGGTGAAACTAAGCACAAAATACTACCTTTATAAATATTACTACATCACGAAAAAGGCAGTAAAACTCAACTGAAATCTTAAAACTTACATTGACACAAATGCCTTCATGAAAAACACACAGCTGAGCTCTCTAAGGCATGAGATACGTACTGATTAAAAGCTCAGCAGTGCTGTTGAGACACAAACTGCAGTAGCTTTACAGTAGCACCACTTGATGCTCAGACCAAGCTAATGGCAGAAGCTGAGAGTTCAGCACGAGAACTTACTCCTGAGAGTAAGATCTGGTAGAAATATCCATATCTGTTTAGATTAGCAATATTTGACTTCTATAAACTACAGTCAAAATCTTCAATTTTTTTAATAAAGATTCAGATTCAGGAAAAAACCCTCATATTTGTGTAGTATTTACATTGGCAATAATTCTGACCCCCAGGCTGAAGTAAGCATAAGTACTTCAGCTTCTAATTAGAGAATAACAGAGATTTTTAAAGTGCTTGTATGTAATAATTCAACATGAAGCCAGTTATAGGTCACAACGTTAAAGGAAAAAGTGTAATAAAACTAAAGTCTGCTGAGGTCTGTTGTCTTTATGGGATACAGAAAGTCCATCTGAGCACCAAAAACTACTAGTGATAATAACTGTCCTTTAATTTGAAATATTATTAATAATACACTTCACTATACTACTTCCCTTAAGTATGGAAATCACAATCTATTTGAAACAACCAGGGATTGTATTTAAAGACTACAAGTACACTTACCCCATGTAAAAGCTGGTTTAATGACCCATTTGTCATGTATTCTGTTACTAACCCCAGAAATTCAGGCTCGTTGCAAATTCCCAAAATTGGCAGAATGTAAGTAAACCTGGCCTGGTGTAATATCTCTGCTTCTTTTAGAAGATGGTTTCTATCACTTAAAGAAAAGAAAACAAACAAACAAACAAACAAGGTTACCATACCAATACTAGGAAACTCAAAGCAAATGTTGGGTTCACTATAGTCTCTTAAAAAATTGTGTACCTGTGTGCAGTACCATCACCTTTCACCATTTGTTTCCTACTATACTGTTTTGATAACAAGATACTGTAAGACAAATGTGAGTCTGCAAATGCAAATACAAGATAGCTTCCCCAGTTTTGTTGTTCCACACAAATCTATTTCCATCACGTTTCATCCATGTTTCCAATAAATAAGGATACAGCCAGAACTCCAACTCTTCACCGACCTGTGCAACCATAATGGTAACAACCAACTACATTTGCCCTATTTTACTGCCCACCTTCAAACCCTGAGTTTTCATGGAGGCCAAATATTAATCTCCTACAGAGTGGAGATTTTAATACTTGCAAATCTCCAACTGTTTAAATTTAGTGGTCACTGACATGCACTAAAATAATATGGGTTAAAGGAATGCACCTTAAGTTTCAGAAGGAAAAGGAACGGCCAACTATGTTTTGTTTTCACATATATTATTCCTTCAAATTAGGCCCCTGCTTTGAATCATCCTCTGGAAAAAACATTCCCTGGTTGCACAGGAAGCAAGAAGGGACCAGCCTCATGATGTTCGGACACTTGAATTTGGCTGTGTAAATGCTCTCTGTTACATCAAACCTTCTCATAAATGTGAATTTGATGCATCTTTACAAATTCAGACCTTGCAGCATGTGGATTTGAGAAGCTCAAGTTTTATTTAAGAATGAGTATGCTTCTATCCCTAAAAATGATAAATGTTTTGTATGCCTTATATCTCAAATGTTCTTGAAAAAAATCGGCTTGTTGGCAGTGAGGATACATGGACCATGAAGGATAATTCTAAGAAAAAAAGATTTAGATTTTGTACCAGCAGAGTCTGGTACAGGTACAAGTACGTGACTGGGATATCCAAATACAGGACTTTTACAGCACATCTAAGACTGATCCTTTGGATGTGAGCCAGTCTGATTCACAAGTAATACAGCTGTGCTGGGGCACAGCTATGTACAAGCCAGGGCTATGCCCATCACAATTTGCTCAGCACAGCGCCGTGTTAATGTGGCTATATAGCTCCTGGATGAGAGCCGGCTTGTGTCCATCAAGCTCAGGGCACACACTGCAGAGCTCACATCAGTCTGGACCCATCGATGTAGACCTAGCCCTCAAAAAGAAAAGGCCATCAGAGTATATGGGGAAAAGAGGAAGCCTGGAAAACTAAAGCCTGCTGCTTTTATGACAGGAAAACTTTGAATTTAGATGGATGTGAAATTAAGGGCAATTGTTGGTCCTTACCTATGTGATGGAAAAAGGCTTCTATTACAGGAAACTCTAAGAATTGATCAAAGTAAAAAGGCAACTTTCAAGAAAAGCATAGGACAAAAGACACAACTCCCTCCCTCCCTTGCTCCTTCTCTCCAGAAAAGACTAGGTTTGAGAAAGCTAGGGGTTTTCCCAGACTGTGAGGCACCTCTGCATGGGATTCAGCTGTAGCTGGGAAACGAGTTGCAACATATCGCCGTCTATTCCTGTGTCTGTAAGTCACTTCACCTTTGTCTGCTCCACACCAGAAGGGCTTTGAGTAATGCCTAAATTAGTACAAGCCCACAATAGCTTCCGAACTGGCTTTGCTTTTGCACCAAGTTCTGGCATACACAGCGCAGGCTCCCTGTTTGGGGAATTAACTGCACCGTGAACTCTTCCCTTTTCTTGACAGCATTTACAGAATGGCATTTTGTGTTGCCTACTATACAACTGACAAATCACTTGCTGCAGGGACTCGGGTATAACAGATTTCTTACAGGTTTCGGTCTTCTGACAGCATTTCCAAGCTTTGCACGATATATGTTAGGTGGCTGAATTATTTTAATTACCTCAGTTGCCCTTTTCATCATAATTTCATGGGTTAGATGGCACACTAATCTAAATTCTTGCAAGGCTAAAAGTAATATTTGTTGTTTTCTTCCAACTGAGCTCAGAGGGTAAACATTGTATTTCTGATTAGCAGGGATTTCAGCAGACATTTAAATTAAAGAAAAAAGCCCCAACAATAAACTTGTCAGAGAACACGATATTCCTGCTTAAAAACGCAACTGAGATTCCATTTCATTCTGGCAAGATTTCAGAGATAAAGCCTGTGTATACACACCTGGGGAATAAGAGGTGAGATAGCTTAAAACAACTTACAGCATACTGGCTCACAAAAGTAGAAGCCTTGTTGTTTTGAGGGAAGCTATTCTGCCTAAATGCCTAAAACCAGATCAAAGAAACCTGAGGCAATAAAGACACCTAGGTAAGACACAAAAGGCAGGTTTACAGTCAGGCAAGCTTCAGACAGCCTAAGAAGAGGCAAATTTGCATTGATATGATAAAAAATTAGCACTGTAGAGAGTGAATGAGGCAGAGATGGATGAAAAATTATTACCTACTGCACCCTTACACGGAGCGACAGCTCCTGCAATAAACATGCTGTCACTTGGGCCCCAGGAAAATGGGGAACATAAATGCTACAAGTTGAAGAGCTAATGGAAAACATCAGTTGTACGTGAGGGCCTACAAGCCTATTATTTTAAATTAGCTTCTCTCAGTACTGTGAGATCTGGGGGGGTGGGAAAAATCAATTGTGCATTGTCTCGGAGAAGCTTCTTCTAGGAGCTAGAGGAAACCTCTAGTGGATACAATAATATATTCCTTATATTCTCTCTGTCTCTTTCTGTAGACAACAAATCTATAGTAATCACTGTATTTTAATAACCCACTGACACTTCAGCAAAACGGTTGGCAACCAACAGACCCAGAAAGAAGCTGAACTGTGCAAATCCCACCTTGAGGAGGAACCAAGGTGTACATTGCAGAAGAAAAAAACCTTCAAAAGAGGCAACCTGCTTAGTGTCGCATGTGCTGAGACTGAAACCACCCATTTTCAATGCCCGAAAGAGAGGAAGCTCCCGGGCTGGTACGTGCTTTCTCATGGCTCCAGATGAACCAGTCTTCACAGGATCTCCTTTGCCCTCGGGTTTAAAGCAGCGCTGCCCAACAAGACACCCACTCTGATCCACCAACCTGAGAAACCCACGCCGGCGCCTTCGCCACGGCAGCTCGACCCACGCCCGGCAGAGCCCGGGCTCCACCACCCGTGGC
>NW_008824866.1:4445938-4458280 GCF_000699105.1 Pygoscelis adeliae
AGCCTCCTCCTTCGGGGGAGCCGGGGCGTAGTGCCGGGAGGCATCCCCCGGGCCGGACGTGGGGGAGAGGGGGGAAGCGGCCCCCTCCGCCCGGGAGGCGGGCGGGGGATGTGTTATTTCTGTTCCCGAAAAATGGTGCGGGATGCCAGGGCCGCGCCCGGCCGGGAGCGCCGACCGCCGCCCTCCGGAGCTGTGATTTGTGCATTTCTGTGTGTATATTCATTGCTCAGGTGAAGTGAGAGGAGAGTTAGCTCTTGCACTCGCTTGTCTCCTCCGTGTCTGTCCTAGGAAGATTTTTCAGGATAGCGGCGTTTCAAAAAGGTAATTTCGAAATTTCCAGAAAGTGCAAGTTCACCCTTGCCCCCGCTCAGAGCGAGCTGCCTGATCGGTTGATGTGTTTGTGGTAGCTGTACGTGAGGGTTACGCAGGAAGGTTTTGCAAGGCCTGTTCACCAAGTCAAGTTCTCATAGACTAACAAAATACTTTATAAAGTTAGAAGTCTGTAGCTTTCCACAAGGAGTGACAGTTCTGCAGGGTGAAATGAAGGTAAACAGAGCAAATGCCTCGCATTTCCATGTGTATGGATCTTGGGCTAAACGCCTGTGGCTTTTCACCTCTCCTCTTTTCTCCCAGTAATGCCTAGGGACCAGAGAATGAGGGAAAGGAGCTAAGTTTTCAGACTGTGATACTCTGCGATATTTTAAAGCATGGCAATTATTCTTCAGTTCTGTTTAGGTCCAAGTACTTTAGATAGCTTTGCTGTGTTTTTTCAATTTTCTTATATCTTGGACGATTTATATCCTCCAAATGCTGCAGCATTACTAACACACTGAGCAGCCATATAAAGCAAGTGCTGACTTACTCTGTTTTCAGTTTCATTTAGCCTGTGTCCTCCAGACACACTAGGTGGTTTCCCAGAAGTGTAATTTTGATGCAATGTTTGCAATATGCAGGTTTTGGGTATCTGTTATGCATATCCCCCTCTGTATTTACCATGTCGGTAGTACTATTTGTCATACTTTTTCAACTTTGATATATAGGAAAGATTTTGTTTCCTAAAGAAAATAATATGCAATGGACATACACAGTGAGCACGTACTACAAAACCGCTCTGTAAATACATACTTACGGTATTTCCCATGAAGAGATTATGAATGCCACTATACTAAAAATTTTTAGATACTGTACAAAAAGTTATTTGCGCATCTTGTTGCCATGTGTTGTGTTGATTTCATGTATATTTATAATTTTAAGTATACTAACTTAAAAAGCAAGAAAATTATTATGATGATAGAAAGTGACAGATCAGTAACAGTGCCAAGAGTATTATGATAGTCTTTTATTTAACTAATTGTTTTGTTATAAAATGTAGAGAGGTTTTGTGGCTTAGAACCTTATATATTGTCTAGAGAGCCCATCCATTTCCGTTGATGTCAATGGGTTTTGGACCATGCTAAGACAGCGCTGGGCCAGTTTCTGCTAGCTGAGTGGAAGCAATACTGACATTTTCATCACAGTAAAGGAATACAGGATGAGTAACAGGAATAAGTAGTTAGTTGCTGCTTTCTACAGATCATCAGGAATTTTGTCAGAGTTTGAAGGCAAGCTTGCTGGTAAGGGCAGAAAGGGAATAGGAATGCTCCATTTGATCCGAGTTCTGTGGCTGTAGCGCTGTGGTGAGCTGCGTGTTTTGTTGGCACACCAAAACAGAAGTTCCAAAAAGATAAATTGGTGACTCAGAGTTCCCAAGACAAAGAGGGGCTTCCGAGGGAAAAATTAGAGTAAATCATTACTGCTTCTGGAAACCCCCCTCATTCTCTCAGATGACATAAGTGGCATCACAGCTGGCTTAAGGCTTCATTGTTGAAGTTACGTGGCATAAACTGCAGCTAAAATACAAAGGAATTGCTGTGCAAATTAAAGTTTAAAATACTCCTTTGAGATTGTGTTGAAACTGTTAACTGTTGTAAAGCTCAAATATGACGTGCCATCAATTGAAGTATTATATGTGGTGTTCTGATTTTTAGATTAACTGTATAATTGGCTTTAAATCAATGCTGTAATGGCGTTCAGGAAATCCATGAAATAATACCTGTTGACTTTCTGTTTCCAGCCGTAAACTGGGTCACAGCCTCATATCTGAGAGACTTGTATTACACTCACTCATAGTACGTGCAGTTGATTTTCTTTTTAATAACTTCTAACAATTTTTGAGAAATACCTTCGTAAGTATATTTATACAATAAACTTTTTTGGGGGCCTAATTAAGTCCACACTGTTTCTGACCGTGCTGCTGCTACATTTGAAGGAGCAGGTGATGTAATCTGTAATTTGCCATCTGTCTCACTGTATCAGGTGATAAATGACGTGGTACAGCAAGCTGTGCCTTTCACATTGCTTGTTATCTAATGGACATAAGAATAAAAAAGTACTCTTCATACTCAAGTTTCAAAGTCCTTCATTATGATTGTAGACAGGATCCCTATTCATGTGGGCTTCCGAAGGTAGATCAGACTTTTGATAAAACAAAAGCTTTTGTTAAATACTGTTTCTAAGTGATGGGAGCAGTATTTAGATCACGTAGCAGATAAACATCTGCCCCTTTGTTTCTTTGAATTTTTAACTTGTGAGAATTCCCACATTGACCTTTTAATTCTTGTTAAGAAGTCTTTGGTCTGACTCTTCCCTTCACATGGGAATTTTCTGAAGGTCCGCGTTGATAATGAGATAAGCAAAGGTCCACAGCAAAGAGGATATTTTTTTGTGTGTAATATTCCTCATGGTTTGATTAGTGTTGTAATGAATGTAATTTTCTTTCTTGAATTTAAGAAGTATTTGGTGAAACTGGTTTTGAAAATGTGACAGCTATGTTGATGAGCTTAGTCTTCAGCTTGCAAAATCCAAGAGTGCAGCTACTGTGTGTTCAGTACATGATGATATGGACTTGTAAAATGCTTTTCACGCCTTGTATCTCTGTGTAAAAGATCAACTAAAATAACAACTAAAATTAAACACATTTTCCAGACTGAGGTCGTATTTGCTTTCGGATGTTCTCCCCTGTGGGCAGCATAGCCTGGAAAGAGCTTTTAGATTTCTGCTGTAAACGGGTATTAACACAGATGTTGAGAAGAGGGTACAAAATACAGAAAGGTGCTTTTTTTTTTTTTTTCCTGGGAAGCACGTATCTGTGGAACTCATTGCTATCTGAGAGACAGGCCTCCAATGCATAGATGTGCATGCACCCCTTTATATTCATATATATGTATATAAACATGCACACCGCATGCATGTATTTACTAATAGAAAGACTCCTTTTTCTGCAGTAATTTGTTGCAGCCTTGTCCCTCCATCCAGAAGAATTTTAGTGCCTTCATTTTTATGGACATTAAACACCAAATCCAGTTGTGTTGTTTTTAAAATTCACCAGACTGACTGTGTTTCCACAACAGCACAGAAAGTTGTACAGATCTCTTTGTTGTCAAGGCAAGATGTTCAGATTTAAAGAAGCCATGGTTTCATGATGCAATTTTAAAAACTGATTTAATCCTGGCTGAAGAGGGGTAATTTTCTCCCTAAATGAATCGGGATCTATTTGTTGTGGTTTCAAATACTTTCCTTTCAGTGCAGTTCCTCCTTGTATGCCAGTTTTTAGAAAGAATAACTTTCTGGTTTGTTCCCAGTTGTGAAAGTGTAATTTATATTGCCTATATGCCTTAGGTCTCGCCTTTTTGGTCATTTGTTTTATAAATATATCTGGGTTTAATGGAACAGCTGGAATTACACTGAAAATCAGAGGTGACAATCGATTGATCCTCTCTGATCTCAGTAGCTGGAAGACTATCAACACCAGTGGACTATATCAAACACTTAGGCTATGACTGTGTGTTGGGATAGAGGATGGATCTCAGTCTGGATGTGTCACCTAGCTGTGACAAGAAAAGAGCTGGGAGGAGACCTACCTGTGCATCATATTCTTCCTCCTCAGTTGCCTTGTTTTCTTGTGCTGTACTTCCCATACAAAGTGATGCAATATTCAGAGAGGACAGCTACCAATAGCTCCCACCAAACAGTGGCACCAGGGCTGTGATGGTCGCCATCTGTCCGGCCTCATAAATACAGCCTTACTTTTGCTCTGTCAGGGCCCTTCCTTGTTTTTTTAGACTACTTTTTTTTTTCTTCTTCTTTTTGGTGATATTTACAGGTATTTTGCAAGTAGGATTGTTTGTATGGCAGGATTTAAAATGGCAGGCCCAGCAAAATGGAATTATTATCTTGCCCACAAAATTTGCAGAGGATTGTATAGCAAGCTGCCATATTTTTAGCAAGGTAGTAAAAAAGCAAATGGTAAGTGATCAAAATCAAATAGAGAAGTGGTTATGTCTTGTAAAGATAATTGAACATTTGTTCAGGTCACTGATAATAATTTCCTATGAACATTTAATATCCATTATCAAGATTTACTGGATATGACTAACCTGAGGACAGGAAAATGCTAATCTTAAATACACTAATCTTTATCACTTAGATAAAACTATTTACATGATCATATGAAGTAATATAAAAGCATGGCAGTAGTCAGAACATGGACTTACGTATTTAGCCGTTATACCTCTCATACAACTTTACTATATTTTTTCTGTTGGACTTAAACATGACAGAGCTTGTTACCTATTAAATATTCTGAAACATTTGGGGAAAAAAAATCATTTTTCTCCTAACTCTTGATAGTCCCTGAATTTTATTTGTATATTTAAAGTTGTATAAAGGACCCTGTTTTAGAAAATGAGTTTTCATTTAGTAATCACAATGCCTTTGTCCTTGCTTTTTTTGAGGATTTTCCAAGCTTTTAAATGAAAAGAAAATGGATATTTGGTTTATAATAGCTTTTTTAAAAGGAATATTTTATCTGAATATTTTGTACTATCTACATACCAGGAATGAAGTAGTTTGACAGTAACCTCTTCAATTGTGCTTGTTCTTACCAGTGAGAAATCATTTCCAGTCCTGATTATTTTCTGAAAAAAAACCATCAGGTGTTTAGATTCTGGCTGAGATCCTTTTTTGCCTGCTGCCACCCTGGCAATATAATGATACATTTGCTCAGATCTGTTGATAATGAAGGCTACAATGGAGGAGCACCGTGGAAACCAACACCCTTTGCAGTCATCTGTGTAGTCTCCTACCAGCCTTAACGAACCCCTCCTTGTTAACATGTGCCACATACTAGCTGGGCCGTTCCTGAATATCTGAATTCTTTTGGAAATTATTACCTATTGTTTTAGATGACTGTTTACACAATTTTGCATTAAGAGATCTGCATGAAAGTACTTGTATCCAGCTATTGCAACATGTCGACACTACCCAGCTGACTGTATCAAGGGGCAGAGCTGCTAGCAGCTTTTCTAGCAGTTTGGAGGGAGGGAGCGCTTGGGAGTACAATACTTCTGAGTCACCTGGGATTTTATTTCCATCTTGTGCTACAGCTGTGGTGGTGCCCATGTGGTGATGACACATCATAAGCATAACATCAGGATAAACTCTGGTGCTTTCTTGAAGATAAATGGTATTTCCTTTCAGCACTAGCAGTTTAACAAGGCCACCCCACGCTTGAATCATTTTGATGTTTATTTGCTATTTTCGCTGAGCTTCCTCTTTTCACTCTTGCTTGTGGGACATGGGCAATTTTATGATGCCGGTCCTCTTCCTAGCCACCTGCTTTGCATGAACCCAGTGAAGCTTTCTGTATGGAAGTAATGCAGAGGCAAAAGCTTGGTAGAGAAGGAGGAAGAGAAAGAGGGGGAGATTTTGACGGATTCTGCTTGGACAAAATAGCATGATGGTACTTTTCTGTACTTTTCTCAACATGTGCTGTCTTGGATTCTCTGGGGCCACATGGCGCCCAGGTCTCTTGGTGCTGAATCCATGCTAATAAATTAAACATGCGCTGGACCATTTCTTAGCAATGAGGCCAGCTGGCATGGGATGACTGTCATCCATCCAAAACAGAGAATCTGCATCAGAAATGCCTGTTAAGAATAGTTCCTGGCTCTAACTCCTGAAGTTTGGGGGTTGTTTAGGAGAGTGGTATTTCTCATGAGCCAAAAGGAATTATTCTAATAGTCTTCTGACAGAATAATCTTCCGGCAGAAGATCGAGTGCCAGGGCCTGGGAGCATCCTCTGACACCTCTGAATTTATTAGCACAGGTAGTACAAGGTATTCAGTGGTCTGCTATGTTCAGGATCAGGCTATGTTCATTTTTCAGGCTTGGGTATTTCCTCAAATACTTCAGCTTCCCCCTTCTCCCTGCTTTTAGGTTTTAACCTTTATTTTGATTTTCAGTCTAAAATTCTGATGTTCTTGGTGTTTCCCACAAAATTATTTCAGCTGAGAGCAAGATGAAAAATTTAATTTCAGCAGTACATTAGAGCAGGATTTATTTTTCTCCCCTTTTTTCTCTTTTTAAATTTAAACTGGTATACAAGTGTGGCAGATTTGATGCAAAGCACTGCCTAGAGTGTCAAAAATCTTCCAGGTCTGTAATTACAGTTCCCAGAAGTACATAATCTGTTGGAGCTCTGTCCTGTAGCTTGAATAGCTACAGTTCTCTCCAAATAGCTGTCAAGCTGTCAGTCATGACAGAGTCATAAAGGATAACATTCGTTACTTCACTAAAAGACTGCAAGGAGAGGTCTAGGTAACCAAATGGATGCATAGAACCACATGGTCAAGTGGGGGCTGGAAATGTTAAACATTTGCATTTGCTTTTTTTGTGTTTTGTGTTAGCACTTCAATAAGGGTAAAAAATAGGCTTGTTTATTTGACAACACCTATGTGCCTTGAAATCAAACTAAGATGCAGCCTATCTGTAAGTGAAATGAAGAGCTAAGACTTGTAGAAACTGAGCATACTTAGTACAGTACAAGACTGAATTCTCAATAGAAGCAACAGCCCCAGTTTCCAGCGCCAGGTCTGAAACCCTTCAGGCTTGAGCAAGGTCAAATCTTGCCCAAATTCTGTGATTCTGAACCATTTCCAGTAGATATTCTTTCATTTAATGAAATGTCATTTTTCTTGTATAAAACTAATGGTTATGGCAAAACTTTTTTTTTCTTTTTTTTTTTAAGAGAGAAATAAAGCCTCCCTAGTGTTTGTTGATTACAATGTTCAAGCCTATCCAAGCCTTAGTTGTTTTGTTAGTAAGTGCAATTAATTCTTGTTCATTTAGGAGCAGGTAATTCCTGATGAGTATTCTGCTGAAGGTCTTTGGCTTTTAGCAACCATACTTATGTCTTGAGGAATTTATAGTAAGCCAAAATGAATCAACCCTGTTAATCATTTCCTCGGTTTTCAGGCATAAACACATGGCCCTCTCTTCCTGTTTGTATACGTAATTAGCATGTGTCATCTGGGAACAACATAAGGCATATTTTTAGCACAAATGTAACAGTTTGGGAGAGTGTAAATTTCAGACAAAGATCTTAAAAAAGAAACCCCCAAAAAACCCCAACCCAAAATTAAGGTGGAATATTTTTATGAGCAATATATATGTAAAACACATTAAATGAGGACCCCATTTACCAGCCCACACTTCTACATGTTCAAATTGTCTGAATGCCTATAGGTATTAGCATGACCCTTTCCCAAGTCTCTAGGCTGGAGCACACGGACCTCTTCTGTGGGGGTCTTCCATCAGCTTATTGACACTTGGCCAATATATGAAATGCCTGTAAAGATTTAACAGGCCTGGAGTTACCACAGCTCACCATCATACAGGGGAAAATAGCACAGACAGGCTGAGATGGTAGTTGGGATGGGGCAGAAAGACATTTTGGGGGGTTTGGGAATGCATTTGAAGTGATCTGCAGAATAAAGGTGTTTCCCTGGAGTGCAATTCAGAAAACTAAACACATCAACATGATATACTCTTTATTGGCAATGGCGAAAATGTGGTGTTATCATCTTGGATAAAGCACATGAAAAAAGACACCGCAACAACTAGCTCCTAACAGTTAACACCCTCACAGCTTTAGTGTCCTTTAGGCATCCCAAAGACATCTGCTGAATCCACTGAATTCAGAAGTGTGTGAGATAAGTGAAAATTTTTTCGTTTTACTCAAACAGACATCATTGTGAACAGGGTCATACCTTCCATGGTGTAGCACAACAGTACCAGATGCCATATTTCTGCATTTTAAAATATAGTTTAATGTTTAACAAAAACTCTTAATGAATTTTTCATTAAAATGAAGATTTAGCACATCATAACTGCACACATGATGGTCTGTCTGGTTCTTATGGCTGTTGAATGGAAATCATGGAAGAAACTTTCTGAAGTTTACAGATTGTTCTGTATCTTACCTCTGTGGGTAACAAGACCCAGTGTCTGTGTTAGAATGCCCTAATAAACTTTTATATTAGAAAGAATAGTCCCTCTTTGTTAATAAAAGGCTTGTGCACCTTATTCCTTTTCCAGTGTAAAGAGCTTGGACTGAAAAAGACAAAACCTCCCAAAAAATTTAGACTGCTTCTTAAAACTGTTTGAATTTTCAGGTAATGGTCATCCAGTAGAACTGCGTACTAGTTTTCTACAGTATTCTTTCAAGTATGTTTATTGTATGTTTCACATGCCACCTTGTGGTCTTCAATGAAAAAGAGAAATTTAATCTGATGTGGTAAACTGGAAATATGTTTCTGTGTAAAAATTCCAATGAATGAAAATCTCTAGTATAGATCCATATCTCTGCAAATTTATCTAAACCAAATTTTTAAAAGTTTTATAAAGAATAAGTTTTAAAAGCATCAAATACAAATTAGTTCAGAACATAACCTTCAAATTGACAGTATTTATGTCATAGTAATTGTGGTGTACATATAGTCAAAATACAGATAGAATACCAGAGGAAATATGCAGGATGCGAATTCCTTTCATCCCCAGCAGAGAAGCATCAATAAAAATATTACAGATGCTGGCCAAGAAAACAAGTGCGATATATTCAGTGGTACTGACATTCCAGGAAATGTTCTCATTACAAGTTAGTTCCGGCAAATCTATCAAGATGGTATGATTTTAGAAGACTTTCAGTACCTGAAAAATAGTTATTTTTTCAAACCAGAAAATATCGTGGATGGTATGTCTGCCTGCTACTGGTTCTTCTGTCTCACTTGCTGCCTTCTGTCCGGTACCCACGCGCAAACTAGAAGAAAAGAAAAACGCAAGCAAATCCGTTTTGGTAACAGCGTGGTGACCCAGGTGGGACTCTGCGGGTTCCCGACCTGTTGAGGACGGCTACCGCATACGACGCAGCCGGTACTGGGTGAGTTCACCCGATTGTCCTTGCGGGATCCGCATTCCCTGGGAAGGTACTAAAACCGAGGGCAGCGTCAGTCATGGTGGGGTTCCATAGGTAAGGTAAAACGAGGTTTGCCGCTGGCGGAAATTCTGGGAAACGGGAAGAAAGCTGAGGGTTCTTCAGGACTCGGTAAAGCTCGAGCTGTAGTCCTCTGTCAGGACGAGTGGCCAGCTGGAACTCGGGAGGGGACACCCTCCGAGCACTGGCCCCTGGAAGGTTCGTTTGCTAGGAGTACGCTGACCTTCCTGCCTGATATGTGATAAGGTACAAGGCAGAATTGCCTTTGATGGTAAATCCATGCTGACTACTCCCCATCATCTTCTTGTCCTTCACAGGACAGGTTGGAAGATGTTTCCAGGACCTGTTGCTCCATCAGCTCCCCAGGGCTGGAGGTGAAGCTGGCAGGCCTAGCGAGGGTCGTGGAAGGGGGCTGCACAGGAGTATGGTGTGCAATGGTCCAGGCAGGAGGAAAGCCTGGGTGCTCTTTATTTTCTAGGAAGAGCAACAGGGGCAGACCAGGGCGCGCTCTTTTCCAGAAAAAAAGCGGCCCGTGGAAGAAGCGGTCAGTGAAATGCTCCCAAGGAGCACGAGCAACAAGCCCAGGGGCTGTCCTCGAGCACCTCGAGCTCCTCGGGGTGCTTTGTGCGTGAGCAGCAATTGCACACGCGCACACGTGCACGCGCGGTGTGCTCCATTAGCAGTCATACGGCCAGGCGTCAGGCTTCACACTCAGAAGTGCTTGAATGGGCAACACTGGCAGGAAGCCGGCAGAAGCACCTCTGAGCCAAAAGACCTGCAGGGCCGGTTCGGACTGGGGAAGGGGCGCGGGGCCGCTCTGGAAAGCCCTGGCCAAGCCCAGCCCGTTCATTCAGCTTACTTCCAGGCTGCGAACGCAGGGGCAGCAGTGGGTTCGAGGTGCCCCGCAAACATCCTTTCCTGGCGCGTGACCGATGCCTGTGCGGACGGTCCCTTGGGCAGTGCCACTCGCTGTTCCGCTTCTCTCCGCTCTCTGCTCCCCACGGCGAGGACATGCACAGCAACCAGCCCTGACAGGAGGGTCCCCATCGCTGCCAAGAGCAGTGCTGCTCTGACATGGCAGAGCTGCCCCAGGGGCCTTTGCTGGGCTCTGCAGGGGCCCGTGCGGGGCCCTAATTACCCTCCAGAGCGCCCCGGGGCCTTACCCAGGCTCTGCAGGGGCCTGTTGGAGGCCCCTGCTGCCCTCCAGAGGTCCCCCCATTCTACAAAATCTAAAAGCTTAAAAAAATAGAAAAGAATTGCTTTTAAGTACATGTTCACTTCTGTAGATATTCTGGAGGGTCGTCTAGGCTACGTTTATTGTAATCCCCTGTTTCTGTGCTTGTTAGCCCCCGACACCCACATCTAGATCCTCTTCGTCTTCCTCCAAAATAGGCGAGAGACCGAAAAGATAATAACGAGGATCATCCCAGTTCTCGTTTTCCAGGTCGTCATCTGAATCTTCTTCGGCAAAATTAGAGGGTGTGAATCCTCTTGTGCCGTCTGCCAGCTCTCCCACCGACCAACCATCTTCATCCACCTGTCCAAAGACATAAACATATTGTGCAGCAGTTAGAGGAAGCTCTAGTTCAGGCTGCTCACTGGGACTATCACAAGGATCGTAGCTGTATTGAGCTATGACTGTTTGAAGCTTTCCCGGTTGTTGTCCCAGAGCCTGCAGGACTGTTGTCCCTGGTTGCCTGCTACCGGTTCTTCTGTCTCGCTTGCGGGGCCCTCCTCTGAAAGAAGGCAGGACCCAGCACTGTCCTCTGCCCAAGCTGACTCTGAGGGGCTCTGAAACCGATTCTCCAGTTCGCTCACCTGGGCTCGAAACAGTTGCCTGGCATCTTGGTGGTCCCTTTTTACTTCTGCCTGAGCACTTTCTGCCATTTCTCTCATGGCTTTCAGTTTGCGCTCTGCATCTTTCAGGCAGGTTTGAAGAGAGCTGATGGCTTGGGTGTCAGAACTTCGCTCCTCTGCCACTCGCGTTAGTTGCCCCTTCAGGTCAGCGTTTTCAGCTTGAACCTTTTCTGCCCAGCGCATCTGCCCACGGAGGCGAGAATTTTCTTCAGCCAGCCTGGTGTTTTCAGCCGTCACCTCCGTAAGCTGCCCCTGTAACTGCTCACACCTTTGCCTGAGGTTGCTCCCACAACATGAGCCCTCGTCGTCTGCAGCCAGTTGGGCCTGAAGCTCCTCAGCCGCCTTCTGTGAGACTTCATTCTGCTGGTCCTGTGCCAGCAAAGCGCCGGCAGGCTCTCTCCTTTCTCCAGCCCTCTGCTGAGGAGACGATTTCATGCACGGTTCCTCAGCGGAGCTTTGGATGGGCGGCGGCACCGGAGTATTTACCAGCTGCTCAATGGTCTCCTGCAGATGCCTGCATCTCTCCTTCAGCTGCTCGGTGAGGGCAGCTAGCTGAGCATGTTTCTGCTGGAGCCTCTCTGCCTCCTTGCACGCTTCCGGAGAGCTGCTCTTTCTCAGGAGGCAGTTCTCCGTCTCAAGGGCATCGCATTGCCTCTCCAGGTCTTCCAGGGCACGCTGCAGGCGGGCGCTCTGCTCCAGCAGCCGGCTGCAGGCGCTACCAGGAAGCACCTGGAGCAGAGCATCTGCCACAGCCTGGCATGTCATCTGCTGCCCAGCGCTGTGGCTTTCGGGGGGTCTCTCTTGTAGCGCCAGCCGGAAAGACTGAGGCTCGACCTGGCGGCTGGCCGCTGCCAGGGCCCGGGGCCCATTTCCCTCAGGGGAGCAGGAGCTCTGCATCTCCTGATGGCCCCGGTGCCCAGGAGGGCCTTCAGGCCGGGCCCAGCGGCGCAGCTCGTGGGAGCAGAGACGCTCGCCCCCCAGCTCAGCCCGCAGTGCCTCCAGCTCCCGCTGGCACTCCTCCTTCCATGCAGCGTGGCCGGGGGCCTGTGCCGAGCCCCGGCGGGGCGAGGGGCAGCTGCACGCCACAGGGCCCCAGCCCACACCCACCCGCCTCC
>NW_008824866.1:4462388-4462673 GCF_000699105.1 Pygoscelis adeliae
CGCCACAGGCCCCCAGCCCGCACCAACCCGCCTCATGGCTGAAGACATGGGGAGCGGGCCGTCGGCCAGCGAACGCTGCTGCCAACAGTCACCACCGGTCGCGTTCCCTGGGTCTGCAAGGCCGCTGCCTCAGTTCACCGTGCAGGAGTAGAGACAGCGTCTGCCATAGGCCAGGGGTGGGCGAGTGGGGCCTTAAATGTGTGGCCTGGCCCCGAGCACACAATGGAAGGGTGGGGCAGTGTGGCCTGAAATGGAATGTCCTGGCCCCCTGCACACAATGGAGGG
>NW_008824867.1:0-2524 GCF_000699105.1 Pygoscelis adeliae
CGGTGCTCGGGGTGCAGGCACCGAGGTCGCCTGGAGACGTAGAGCATCGTGGCCCAAGCGCAGCAGCGCGAACGTGGGCGCGCTGCTCCAGGCTGGAGGCAGCTGCCCTGCTGTGGCGTGGGGCTGGGACAGATAAGTCCACGGGTCCTGATCAGGCGCTGCGCAGAGAGCCGGGAGGGCAGAGCACTCCCATCCCAGTGGCTCTGCAGGGATGTTTTCCTGGCTTGGCACCAGGCTTCAGGGAGCTCTCAGTTAAGGGCTTGGGAGCTCCAGGAACAGCCAGTCCAGTCCTGTGCCCCCAGGAGCTGCCTTCGTGGGGCTGTGGGAAGAACAGCGCTCGCGCTGGTGGTCCTCCTGGACACCGGAGCTCTGGGAATACCCATCGGCCTGGATCCAGGAGGCCTTTTGGCTCTGGCTTAGGGCCGACTGTTGCATGCCTTGACCTTGCCCAGGTGTCTTCGCTCTGTTCCCCAGCGCTCCCGTGTGGTGTACCCCGATAGCCCCTTCCCGAGTGTTGGGGAGCGGTGGGCACCGCACGCTGCTCGATGCCTGCGCTGCCCTCAGCGGTGGTGGTTCTCTCCTCTTCGCTGTGCAGGCTGGTGTATGACAGGGAGACGGGAAAACCGAAGGGCTATGGCTTCTGTGAGTACCAAGACCAGGAGACGGCCCTCAGTGCCATGCGGAACCTGAATGGGCGAGAGTTCAGCGGGAGGGCCCTGCGCGTTGACAACGCGGCCAGCGAGAAGAACAAGGAGGAGCTGAAGAGTGAGTCTGAATTTTGTGGTGGAGGGCGCACCGATGTCGTGCTGGGCCTGGCCTTTTCAGCATTACAAAGCGTGCCTCTTCTGCGAGGCTGGTGAGGTGGAGGCCTCACGGAGCTGACCTGCTCCAAGCGATGTAGCAAGTAGTTTTGCAGGGGGATGCGTGTTTTCTCTCTCAGATGATCTCCCTGTTTTTACTGCCTCCCTTTCCCCATAATGGCATGGTGCTTCCCTTCTGATAAGCCCATTGAAAATGTCCAGTTCACGTTGCCGTACGAGGTCACAAACTCTGTTGCAGGCTTGGGCACAGGCGCACCCATCATAGAGTCACCCTACGGGGACCCTGTCAATCCTGAAGATGCCCCTGAGTCCATCAGCCGGGCAGTAGCCAGCCTGCCGCCCGAGCAGATGTTTGAGCTGATGAAGCAGATGAAGGTGAGTGAAGCGGAGGGCTGCACCCTCTGCGTGAGCACAGCTTCTACCACCGCTGCCCATGCCCTCGCAGCCCCTCTCGCGCCTTGCCAGAGCTCTGATCTGCGTGTGCCTTCTCAGTTGTGTGTCCAGAACAGCCCGCAGGAGGCCAGGAACATGCTGCTCCAGAACCCCCAGCTGGCTTACGCCCTGCTGCAGGCCCAGGTGGTCATGAGGATCGTCGACCCAGAGATCGCACTGGTTTGTCCCTTGCTGCCTCGTCCGGGGTCGGTAGGATATCGGTGGCGGCCTGTTGTGGAGGTGGGGTGGAGGAGAACTCCTTTCTCCTTCTTCTGCCCCTAGAAAATCCTGCATCGCCAGACCAGTGTTCCTCCTCTGATCCCAGGCAACCAGCAGCCAGTGCCGGGGCCTGGACCGGGACCGGGGCCTGGGCCAGGGCCAAACGCCCAGCTGAACCCGCAAAATACCCCCTCGTCCCAGCCACAGCCCATAGTAAGAGCCTACGCGACACAGGTGCCGTGTGGGGGAGAGATGGGCATTGCCAGCTCCAGCTCTCCCAGCTGGGGTGCGCGTGCCCGGGTGACGGGGCTTCCCTGAGGTCTGGTTTCTCTCCTGGGCAGGGTGGGATGCACGTAAACGGCGCTCCTCCTCTGATGCAGCCGCCCATGCAGGGAGGAGTGCCAGCCCCAGGACAGATGGCAGCCCCTGTGCAGGGCCCGGGCCCTGGCCCCATGGCTCCAGGAGGTGAGTGCGTGGGTTTTGGCCAAACGGTGCCCTGGGCACATGGGTCCTGCAGACAGCCCCCCTCTACCTTCCCCTTAACCGGAGGGCTTGGCCCCGTGAGAGCACGCCTAGTCCCATACCGTGTGCCGTGGTTGTGGCCACTGCCAGCGGCGGTTCAGAAAGCTGGCTTATCTCCGTGGGGAACCAACACCGAGAAAATAAACCTTTGGATGCTCCCCCAGGAGCTGGAAGGGGGGAGGTATCTGGGGCCAAAGGAATCCGTTAGTGGTGCAGGGACGGCTGGGGAGGGATCTGATCTCTGCCTGTTCTCCCTCAGGTGGGATGCAGCCACAGGTTGGGATGCCGGGCGGAGGGCCTGTCCCCTTGGAGCGCGGACAAGGTAAAACAGATGTGGGTTAGTGCTGTTTGGTTTGTTGGCCTCGCTCCAGCGTGGGCCCGGGCCGCGGGTGCTGAGCAGTGCTGCGCCAAGAGCCCCTGCCAGCTCCCTGCAGCCTTGCCGTCCCTGGATCCGGGGCAGAGCTCCCGCAGAGCTGGGCTGCGCCCGGGTTTGTTCGCTTAGGCGCAAGGCTGTGGTAGCAGCTCTCCTC
>NW_008824867.1:2573-3033 GCF_000699105.1 Pygoscelis adeliae
TGCTCCCAGCTTGTCCTGCGCCGCGTTACGCAGATGCGCCCTGGAAGCCAGGAGAGCTGCCAGTCCCCGCAGAGCCCCACCAAGCGGGACGTGCCTGTGTTTTCCATCTCTCTGTGAGCCCGTTTCTGTCCCTGTGCTTGAGCAGGCAGGCAGAGCTTGCTCTTCTCTGGTCCCTGTCCTGCTCCTTTGCTGCCTGGGTGCTGGGAAGCAGCTTGTGCTGCCGCCGCGTCTGCCCACGTCTCCCAGCGCTCCCTGCGCCGTGCCCGGCAGAGGGAGCTGGGCCTTCGCTTTTGCTTGCGACAGTGAGTGCGAGGCTTGGCAGGGAATTTCCCGGTGAGTGATTGCTTGGCTCTCCCTCCGCAGGCACGGTCTGTACGGCCCAGCCCCGGAGCCGGATCCCTTATGGTTCACATGTTGCGTGGCCGCCCCGTCAAATCATGCGCCAGGGTTAGCCCAACCA
>NW_008824867.1:3068-10172 GCF_000699105.1 Pygoscelis adeliae
TCCCAGTAGTAGGGCACATAGCTGACACCACTGTTGCCTTGACTTGTATCGTAGGCCTTGTTTCAGGAACGTGGCGAACTTGTTCTGAGATCCGCCGGCCCTAGGTATCTTAGGAGAAAGCTGACTTTCGTTTTCTTTGGGGTGGGCACCATCTTCCTGAGAGCAACCCGGCAGTTCTTGGCACTTTTGCTGGTACCCAGAAGGTTTTGGAGAGGAGACGGAAAGCTGGCACTGGGGAGTGCCGTGGGAAGCTGTGGGCAGGAGCAGAAGCAGAAGCTGCCCTGTGGGGCAGTGCGTTGTGGGGCGCAGCGTGGCCCTGCAGAATGCTGATTCTTTCGGCAGGACGTCCTCCTGCCCCGCACATTCGTGCGGTGAGCGAGGGAAGGGCCGTGCCAAGTTGGCTGTCACACCTGTGGTGGCAGAGGTGGCATTAATGGAAGAGGTTGATAAAGCCAGACCTGCAGCAGGCAGCATCTTCTCCGTAGGTTTTCCGGGGGACTTCAGGGAGCAGAGGTGATCCGGCAGGCAGCGCTGTCCCCAAGGCTGAGTGCATGTGTGCATACACTATTTACGTGTCTGCTCTTCTCCCTCTTTTCCTGCTGCTTGCCCAGGGAACCTGCAGCTCTCGCCCGTGGGACCTGCCAGGCCTGCGTCTATCGAACGCGTTCAAGGTATCCTGGCACCTGCCAGCTCCCTCCTCCCATGGAGCTCATTGTGGAGTGTGCAGAGAGCAGCTTTCACCCTGCTGTGCTCAGGGCCGGGGATTGGTGTATCACTCTACGTAGCCTGGCAGGGTTAGGAGGAGGCAGGATTTCCTCCGGGGCCTCAGGAGAGAACAGGCTAGCGCCGTGCACAGAGAGCCACCAGTGGAAAGGGAGAGCCTGCTTGGAGAGGGCCTTTGCCTAGGATCCAGCCCCTTTTGACACCTTGCTACCAGGAGCCTTCCAGGTCTTGCTTTGCTCCTGGCCCCACGTCGGCAGGGTGTCAATGCCCATGCTCATAGGGATCGCCACGGGGGCATCCCCGCTTGGTTTGGCCACCTGGTGCCGTAAGGAGCCTGAGGTAGAGCCAGGGATAAAATCAGCAGCCAGGGAAGGGGCTTCGGTGCGCTCCGGCCTTGTGTGAGGGGCTGCTGCCCCGGCGGTCAGCCGGGCTCACCCGCCTGCGCGCCAGGGAGCAGTGAGGCCGCCCCGCACCCCAGCCCCAAGAGCGCTGGGGGACAGTCTCAGCACGGCACTGGTCATGCAGATCCTCACGAGCTCTTGTGTGTCTCCCTGGCAGTGCCCATGCCAGACCCGAGGGCCCCTATGCAGCGTGGACCTCTACCTGCTAGTGGCCCGCCGCCCCGAGGCCTTTTGGGAGATGCCCCGAATGACCCTCGCGGAGGGACCCTGCTCTCAGTCACTGGAGAAGTGGAGCCCAGGTGAGGGGAGAGGGAAGGAGAGGAGCCCTTGGCACTGTCCCCTGCCCAAGGGTGACCTCTCGCTGAGGACAGGGATGGCACCAGCCTTCCGGGAGTCACCGCTGCCTGGTCGGAGGCCTGTGTGCTGCCGACTGCGGGGGCCGGCCCGTTTCCCCGAAAAAGTGATGGCAGCAGCCCTGTGGCATGGGGCCGACAGCACCCGTCCCTGTGCCAGCCTCGCCCTCCTCCCCTGCGGCCGGCTTCAGGGGCAATCCCAGCGCTCTGCCCAGACCGTGCCAAGCCAGCGTCTGATTCACACTCTCTCGCTTTTTCTCCTCCTCCTGCTTTGCTCTCCTCGTCTCTCTGCGTCAGAGGTTACCTTGGGCCGCCCCACCAGGGAGCCCCTATGCACCATATGCCTGGTCATGACAGCCGTGGCCCCCCCCATGAGATGAGGGGGGGACCCATGGGAGAACCCCGACCACTGATGGGAGAGCCGCGGGGGCCCTTGATGGATGCTCGAGGTGAGAGAGGGGGCATGAAATAGCGGGTGGCTTAAAGCGTACAGACAAGAAGTCAGAGTGGAGCCCGCTGCCCCGGCACGAGGCGTAGGAAGGGGGTTTGGGCAGTGAAGCAACTGACCCCAGGGCAAGGAGGGACAGTCCCACGGGGCAAGGGACTTCTGCCAGGCATGTCCCCTCTGCCCCCAGCTCTGCACCTTCCAGGCGTTTGCTAGCCCCCAGGCAAAGGAGGCAGCGGGCTCGCTCCCACGTTCCCTGTGGCACTGCTCCCTTCAACAGCTTGCCTTGTCTTTCCCCTGCAGTCGGAAGAGATCCCCGAGGGCTGGAGCCACGAGGATTGGAGCCGCGAGGGCTGGAGCCCCGGGTGATGGAGGCGCGAGCCCTGGAGGCACGAGGCCTGGAGCCGCGGGTCCTGGAGCCACGAGTGCTGGAGGCCAGGGCCATGGAGGCCAGGGTCATGGAGCCCCGGGGCCTGGAGCCTCGAGGGCCTGGTCCCAACCCACGTGGCCCCATGCCTGGTGGGATACAGGGTCCTGGGCCACTTAACATGGGAGCCAGTGGCCCGCAGGGGCCCCGTCAGGTACAAACAATGTCTCTGCTCAGCTGTTTGGGCACTGACGGTGTCTTGTAGGTTGGGTCTGGGTTGGGGGTGTGATCGCGTCCTGCGGCAGCTAGAGAGGGGAAGGTGTCCCGCAGAGCGGCGCCTCCAGGAAGCACAGGGCGTGGGTCAGCTCTCTGAGGGGGCTCTCTGAGGGGTTTGGGGCATCAGTCCCATCTCCCCAGGCACTGCCCATCTGCTGGGGACTAGACGAAGCTCGGGCTTCTCTCTACCTCTTCCTGACGCGCAGGAAGGAGTGCAGGAGTTGGAGGGAGAGGAGAGCACGTAAAACGCACGGTAGCCTGTCTCTCTTCATGCTCGGGCATCTTCAGGCTGGCTGTGGGGGCATCCATCTGATCATCTGCTTTACATCCCTGTATTTGTATGGCTGAGTCTAGAGACCCCTTGGTCCTTACCCCCTCTCTCGTGCCTACAGGTTCCTAACATGGCAGGGGCAGGCATGCAGGGAGGAGGCCTTCCTGGGGCCGGGGTCCAAGGCGGCTCAGCCCGGAGGCTTTAGCCCTGGACAGAGCCAGGTCACGCCCCAGGATCATGAGAAGGTGAGCGGACAAAAGGGAAGGGGTGAGACACCGAGAGCAGCACTTCCTTCGTGCCTTACTGTGGCGGGGACAGCCCCTTCCTGGCTCCGGTAACCCGTGGCTGCTCTGGCAGGACACGTCTGATTCCCCCCTCTCCCCACAGGCAGCCCTGATCATGCAGGTTCTGCAGCTGACAGCGGACCAGATCGCCATGCTGCCCCCAGAGCAACGGCAGAGCATCCTCATTCTGAAGGAGCAAATCCAGAAGTCCACGGGGGCACCCTGACAGGTGATGTCCTTAACCCAGCCTCGGCCTGTGCCTGCTCCCCTTCAGTAAATCACAGAGCTGCTCAGGATGGGGCTCTACCCTGCTTTTCCTCTCCATGCCGGGGCTCACTCTCCTCCCCTTCCTTCTCGCAGGCCTGGCAGGCGCGTGGTGGAGATGCTGTCTGCCTGGACAGAGGCAACGCTCCGTGGCAGCTGCTTCCCGCTGCTGTCTGAGCTGATGCTGTGTTTTGGGAGAGGTTTCTCCTTCCCGCTAACGTTTTCATCCTTTTTTCTGTGTGTATATTTTATGATGTTTGAAATAAAGTGGGAGGAGGGTTTGAGTAAAGCCATGTCTCCAGCTGCCTTGTTTGGTCTCTCGTGGAGGCTGGAGTTGGGACTCTTGGGTTCTGGGAACAGTCTGACCTGGCTTCAGGCTAGTCCAAACCACTCACCTTCCTCCCTTCTCCCCAGCACCAGGGCAAGATCTACATGTGGGATTTTACGTCCCGTGCTGTACACGGCTGCTCACGGGGGCGTAACGGAAGGGCAGGACACGGAGCTCGGCTTTCTGCCCCTGCTGACCGGGCGGGAAGGGCTCCGTATCCGATTGCTGTATCGCTTACCTCGCCGGCCTCCTCAGGGAGAGTGGTTTTCAACTCTTCTCTGCATATGCTTGAGCAGAGCTTGTTGCCTTTGCATGAGCTGCGTTTGAAGTCAGCCTGTGCGCTGGTGTGTGCCGGGCGGGTGGTGCAGGCTGGCTCTGGGTGGTGGCAGCGAGCCCCCGCGGAGGAGGAGTACCTTACCCTGCACCCCAGAGGGTTTGCTATGAACCAGCTTTTTTATTGCAGCCCTACAAGGGGGCAAAGAGTGGGCTCCCTTCGCGCCTGCATGGCCTGAGTCACCAGGGAGGCTTTTACTGCAACGGAAAGCACGTTTAATTTACCCTTTTACGTGAAGGACTGTTTAAACCCAGAGGGGCATGTTTGGCCCCCAGTGCCCGCTCGGCATGCCCCTCTCCCGTCCCCATCCCCGTCCTGTGGTTCTGCCCAGCCTGCTGGGTGCTCCTGCTGCTTCCCGCTGCTCCAGCAGCAGCATCACGGTCTGTGCCTCTGGTTTCTCGACGGGGGGCCGTGCGGAGCTGCAGCCCCACTCCCCCCATGGGGACCCCTTGTAGACCAGGTTGAGAGGGCGGCAGTCTCTCAACCTAGAGTTTCTCATGGAGAAGGAGTACCTTGCCGTGTCTTGCCTGGATTCTGTGCACACACTCTTCAGCGGGTGCTTATCCCTGGCCACGCCAACTCACTCGGGGGTTGAGGTGAGACCGGCAGGGTCTCCTGTCCACTGGGGTCCCAGCCTGGCTGCCACTTAGAAGTTCTCCTTGTTGAAGTAGAATTTGACCTTCCTGGGGTCCAGGCTGGAGTGTTGGTGGCAAGACTTCTGCAGGGTCTTCGCCAAGGCCCCTGGCCCGCAGAGGAACACGCCGACCACCGACCTGCACACAGCACGGGGACGTCGGCACCGGGCGGGCAGCTCAGGGAAAGGTCATTTAAGAGCTTTCTGGGGTCCCTGCAACCTGCAGGGGATGAGCACGCCCCTCCCAAAGCCAGCGCTGCCCAGCCCGGTGCTGGGTGCCGGGGAGGAGGGGGTGCCTCCCAGCTCCGGCACTCTGAGCCCCCTGCCCGGCTCTCACCTGGGGTGGGCTGCAGCCACCGCAGCAAACTCGCTGTTCCACATGGGCCGCCCAAAGATGGTTTTGTGCCTGAGGCCCGTCACCGTGTCCGTAGCGGTGTCGAAGTGGAGCGCCACATTGTTGGCCTGGGCAGAGCAGGGACGGTGAGGACCCCAGCCACCACCCATAAACCCACCTCCAGTCCCTCACCACGGAGGAGCATCCCTTGCTGATGCCCACCAAACACCGCTCCCAGACTTTCTGCCTGCAAGCCATTGACGTGCTTGCCCTGCCTCTCCTGCCTGACTTGGCCACCCCGTGTCCCCCCTCGCAGTCATGCCTGCCCGTGGTTGACTCACAATGCTGGTGTCCCAGCCAGTGAGGAAGAGACGATAGGTGAGAAAGTCCGCCTTGCCCGACTCTGCCATCTTCTGCTCCAGCGAGGCAAGCAGGTCGTTGAACCAGGCGAAGGCTCCCGTGTCCCGGCAGAGCCAGTAGAAGTAGATCTGGGATGCAGGGGGAGAGGGGTTGCTCAAGGTGGAGCAGAGCAGGAGGGGTGGGAGGATGCAATGTCAAGGACTGGGAAGCCCAGCATGGAGAAACCCACAGGTGGTCCCATGGGACACCCCATACCTTCTTGGTCTTGAGAGTCTGGTCAGCCTGCTGGAACTTGTACCAGATGGACTTCAGGATGGAGGCGAAGGGGGTGACGCCGATGCCCGCTCCCACCAGCATGGCCACCTCGTACTGGAACACGTCTTCGCTGGCCGTGCCGAAGGGGCCATCCACCTCGATCCTGGCCGAGGGAGGGCCTGGGTAAGAGGTACGGCCTCCCCAAATCCCCGGGATGGTCTGTTCGGTCGCCCCCCAGTCTACCTGGGCTTCTCCAGCTTCTGCTGCTGGAAGGTGTCAATGAGACGCTCCGTCCAGTCGCCGGCCGCCCGGATGTGGATGGAGAAGAAGTCCTCCTCGGGTGCTGAGGTGAGGGTGAAGGGGTGCCACTCTAGCAGGGAGATGGCGGGGCAGTTGACGAAGATGTACTGCCCCACCTCCATGCAGAAGCCCTTCTTCTGCATCTGCAGCTCCAGCACGCGGGCAGGGTGCATGACCACCTGCGGGGCAGGGATGGGGCTCAGCACCCAGCCTGGCTCCTGTCCCTCGGCAAGGGGCTTTGGCAGCGGCCCCTGCCCGCCTCCCCATGGCCACCCCGGCAAGGAGCTGCGGCACCGGTGGCTGCAAGGGAAGGAGCTGGCAGTAGGCACAGGCTCCTGCACCACCCACCTTGGTGACAACCACCTTCTGTCGTGCACGCCAGACCCGGAGGATCCGCTCGAAGATGTAGAGGAGGACGGGGGCCAGAACCCACTTCCAAGACTGTGGGGATGGAGGAGAGCAAAGGGTTGGGGAGGGCCAGGGCTGGAGCATCCCAAGGGCAAGGGAAGGGCTTCTCCCCCCACAACCGTCCCACCGCTGCCCTACCTCAGCAGGGATGCTCCCGAACTCGGGGTCTTTGCAGCAGTCATGGCTGCAGTTCTTGTCCTTGTGCATGAGATATTTGGCACAGCGATGGGGGTGCACCTCCTCCATGCTCTCCTCCGTCTGCCCGCGCACCAGCCCGCTGCGGGGAGGCAAGGGGTGAGCCCAGGGCTGGCTCCTGCCCCCCCGACTGGGGCTGAGCCGCACTGCATGAGGCTGGCTGGACTAGCCAGCCCTGGGAATGGGGACCCCACAGCCCCACTGGACCCTTTCTGGGGCTGCACCGCTCCCCCGGGGCAGGCAGGGCTGCCCCACCGGGTATCTGCGGCCACTGCCCCTCGCTGTCCTGCCTTCAGGGAGCGGTGAGGAGCCTTACGCGATGCCGTGGATGATGAGGCCGGCGAAGTAGATGAGGAAGAGGTGGTGCGTGTACCAGAAGACCTCGAAGTAGTTCCTGCGGATGAACTCAGTAGAGGACGTGACCATGAGGATGAGCGCCAGTGTGATGATGACCCCCGTCAGCCCCGGGATGGTGGTGAAGGCCACGTACTCGACGGTCTGCAGGGGCGGCAGGATGGGTTAGAGGGGCAGGGGACAGACAGTAGCATGGAGCTAGATGCCGGGACCAGCAC
>NW_008824867.1:10661-12130 GCF_000699105.1 Pygoscelis adeliae
CGAGGCGTACGGGAGGGAGGAGAGGGGGTGAGTGCCGCTGTCCCGTGCTGCAGACAGGGTACGTCTGCCTGCAGCCGCGCTGCCCCCACGGCTCTGCCCAGCATGGTGCTGTGCCAGGACTGGGACGTGATGGGGCCAAGCCATGCTGAGCTGGGACTGAGTGATGCTGAACTGGGTACTGGGAGGGAGCGATGCTGAGCTGGGGACTGGGAAGAAGCAATGCTGGGCTGGACCGGGGACTGGGAGGGGGTGATGCTGAGCCAGGAGAAGAGGGGCAACTGGGAGGGAGTGATGCTGGGCTGGGACAGGACAGGGACGGAGATGGGGACCAGCATGAGTCCCCCCATGCCAGGCTGGGGACTGGGATGGGGTGATGGTGGGCTGGAAGAGGACGGGCCAAGAAAGGGGCACGGGGTGCAGCAGCCCCCACCCCACTGCAGGAGGGCTCTGAGGCGCACGCGTGCCCGGGCAGGCAGGGTGCCTCAGGGGAGCACCTTACCCTGAGGATGGTCCTGGTATAGAAGTACCGCTCGTCCCCGTTGAAGAACAGAAAGTAGTATGTGAAGAGGAAGATGTTGATGCCCAGCCAGGCTGCCTGTGGGGGAAAGCCGCGGCTTCGTGAGGGACCCCAGCCTGGGACCCCACCCACCCTGCAGCACTCGGGTGTGGGTGCAGCCAGAGGGCATCAGGACAGTGCGTCTCCTCCTGCTTCCGTATGAGCTGCAGCAGCACGCACGGGGCTGGGACACGGGGCCAAAGGTGGGGAGAGGTGTGGGAGTCTTGCAAAATAACTGTCTTGTTACCCACGGCCCCGTGCACCACCCACGCACGAGGAAGGAGGAAAGGCAGGTGCCGGTGGAAGGGCAGATCCTGAGGGTGACTGGGGCTGAGTGGGGCTGCATGGGGAAGACTCTGGGAGGAGGAAATTTTGCAGGGAGCTGGCTCACCCAGCCCCACCATGCTGCTGCACCCTGCACTGGCCCCTCTCACAGACATCAATTTTTTGCAGAGCTCCCAAAACCACTCTGCCTTGCATTTGTTTTGGGTGGTTTGGTTTTTTTTACGTAATTTAAAAAATAAAAATAACCCAACTTTCTGCAAAACCCCGTTTTCCCATGCATTTTCAGCTCCTCACGCAGTGCTGAGCAGCTGGTGTGGTGCTGGCCGGGCAAGCCCTCTTACACCAGTGATGCCACAGCTTGGCACTGGCAGGTCGTCCTTTTGGTGTGAGCTCCTCGCCCTGGCGTGGGCTCTCGCGGGAGCCTCCTGCGGTCATGTGGGGAGAAGAGGCACGTGGGAGGCTCCCGGCCAAAGTGGCTGGGCAAAGGAGTGGTATTTTTAAATTTTGCAGCAGGACCCCCCTTTCCTTTGAGTTGTGTTTTCCCATCCCTCCCCTGGCCACCGGGGCTTTGCAGGTTGGCTGAGCAGAGGGGATGCTTGTCCCACCCTGCAGCCCAGCCCCAGGACAG
>NW_008824867.1:12521-16278 GCF_000699105.1 Pygoscelis adeliae
GGACTGGCTCTGTGGGGACTTTCCCCTGAGAAATCTTTGAGGAAATGTTGGGTGGTTTCAAAGGCCACCTTCCAGGAAGGCAGGGCTGACCCCATCGGCCCAAAACCAGCCCCTTGCACTAGCCGGGCATGGCCCCCTGCTGAGGGGTTCACCCCCGGCCCCACGGCCGGGCACTGCAGGGCATCGGGCTGCTCCTCTCGTTTTCTTGCAATATTTGGGGACAAAAATGGGCTTTTTTTAAGGTAGGAATTTCCTGGTGGGAGGAAGTTGTGGAGAGTCTGTCCCGTGCCTGGCTCAGCAGATGTGCCCCTCCCCGGCCCCCCTGGCATCCCTCACCAGCCTCCGCTGCCCCCGTTTGACAAGAAAACCGCCAAGGGAGGAGAAGCGTCCCGGGGGCATGGCACTGCATCGGTGCCAGGATCCAGCCTGGAGATCCACCCCAGGGAGGGTGAATTAAGACTGGGCGTCCAGCACCTGAGCGTGGGCTCAGCACTCTCAGCCTGGCACCCAGCACCCTCCAAACTGAGCTGACCCTACAAATGGTTTCTGGGGGGGTTGGGGTGTCACACTCCTGGTTTGGGTTGAGGACCCTTGGGTCCCATCAGCATCACCATTGCTGTGCCAGCCACCCTTCCGCTCCTGCCTACCCCCCCACTGCAAGCTCCCAAGCTCTGCGGTGCCTGGCACTGTGGCACCCACCACTCCTGCTGGGAACAGCAGCCAGTGCCAGGGCCTCCTGCCTGGAGGAACAGGTTGGGCAGGATTGCTCCTTGCTGGCATGCGGGGTTGCTCCTGGCCCGCAGCCAGGGCTATGCTGGCGGAGGCGCAGGATGAGACCGGCCTCCATCCCGCCATGCTCCTGCCTCTTATCGGCTTCATCGCGGGGCTCCCCCCATCCCCACTTCCCGCTGGCGCAGCCCTGGCTTAGCACCCATGAGTGTGAGGGTTACGTGGGCAGTGGGCAAGCGCACCCGTGCCAGCCCTGGCAGGACAGTCCCCACCCTCTGCGTGAGTCACCGGCCACCCGCCAGCACCCAGACACACAGCCACAGCAAAATTTCTTTACTGCTTAAAACAGTCCCGCCGGCACCCGTGGCCCCGAGGTCACCATATGTACCGTAGTGGGCGGGCGAGAGTGTCAGGGCACCCCAGGAGCTGTGCACCGCATGGCAGCCGGCTTGCAGTGGCAGGCGGTTTGGGGACCCCTTAAGTCCTTCGTGTCCATACGTGTGGTCCTGGGCAGGCGGGCACGCTCCTGTCCCCCTGCCACCGCAGGGACGCAGTGGGACCCGCTGCCACCGGGCAGCCTGCCTCTGGCGCAGCTTGTGCCGCAAGCCCCCTCTGGCTGCCGGCGCAGCCCGGCACTGCTCGTCCCCGTAGCTGGCTGGAGAAGCCAAGTGCTGCTGGCCGTGCCTCAGACAATGCTGTGCCTCACGCCGGGTTCGTGGGGCGCCTGGAGGTGCAGAGGAGTCCCCGGCAGGTGCCGGCGGCAGCAGACGCAGTGCAGGAAGTCGGCGACGTTGTGCCGGAAGAGCTGGCGGCAGGGGTGCAGGGACAGGCAGAAGAGGAGCATGAAGTAGATGCCCAGGCAGTAGCCGAGGAGCAGCTGCACCACCAGCAGCGGGGTGCAGATGTTCTCGTAGACGTCCGTCTTGAAGAAGTACCAGAGGATGACGAGGGCCGTGTTCTCCGCCAGCCGGGCCATGTAGTACACGGCCAGGCGGCCCCAGTTCTGCGACTTGTCAATGAGGTCCCGGTCAGCCAGCTTGAGCTGAACGGCCGACCAGCAGAACATGTTGATGCTGGCGTAGAGGAGGGTGAAGGCACAGAGCACCACCACCGTGCCCACCCGGCTGAAGTTCTTCTCTATGTTGTCGGGCAGGCGGGTGCCGCTCCGCCAGAACTGCACCCAGGGCAAGAAGAAGACCACCAGCAGGTTGGCCAGGGCGATGGGGATGATCCAGTGCTTGAAGACAGTGCTGAAGAGCACGAGGACAGCCACGCGGGTGGAGATCTCCAGGCTGCGCCACAGCACAATGCAGAGGAAGGCCAGTGGCCGCAGCTGGACCTTGTAGTCATCATACTTGACCTGGATAGCCAGGATGTTGCAGACGAGCGCTCCGTAGGTGACCGACACCAGGCAAATGCCCATGAGGACGGCTGCAGAGGAAGAGGGCAGGGGAGTCAGGCAGTGCCGGGGAGCGGGCTGTGTTCCCGGCCTCTCTGCTGCCCTGGGTGCAAAGCGTGGGGTGCCAACCCCGGGTGTGAAGTGCAGGGTGCCAAGCACCAGGGCTTGCAGCAGGAGGCTCAGTGTGAGCACTGCTGGGACAGCTCGTGGCTGGTGGTGACGGACCCCGCGATGGGGTGGCTGTGGGGGAGCACTGCAGGCAGCAGGAGGCTCTGCTCTCAGATTTTCTCCCTACACCAATAAACCAGAAGCCTTTGCCAAACCGGGGCTGTTCTGTGCTTGAACCGGGCACCAACCCCCCTGCCCTGTGCAAGAAATGCTGCTCAAGGGCGAGTAGGGCACGGTCTGTGTTGCAAGCATCCCTCTACCCTCACCCGGGCCAAGAGCCACACCACCATAGCCCACCATTCACCCCATTCACCCCGTGAGCACCTCAAGAGCCACCCTTGTCTGGGGGCTGCAAAGCCAAGGTCATTCGTAGGGAACACGGGCAGTTGCTCGCATTCAGCGCAGCCAGGAAAACTGTGACGGAGAAAAAGGGAAGCATGCGGCGGGTCCCAGTTGCGCCGTGCCAGCGGCAGCGGCTGCAGGCTGTGGGGCTGAGCTGAGACACCTGAGCTGCGAGGGAATCACCCGAGACGTGTCAACTGGGATTTGCTTCCCGCATCTGCTGCTGGAGGAGCGCTGGGATCATCCTCCTGCCTCTGCTGTTCCTACTCCCCAAAACGCCCTTGCAGGGGGCCATGGCCAAGGAGGGGGTTTCTATGGGGCATGTTCCGTGTTCCCTTTTCCCTGCGCCTGCCGTGGGCACAGAGGGCAAGGCCTGGGCTCCCAGCAGAGCTGGGAGAGGGTTGGCGAGGGCAGCTCCTTCACTGGGCGCTACAATTGGAAAGGTGCAAGAGCACTCCTGCATGCCTGGCTCGGTAGCACGCTGAAGCAGGAGTTAAAAGCTTCCTCCGGCACATCCAGCCCCTGAGCACCGCAACACCCCGGGAGCTGGTGAGGCAGCCTGGGAGCGCTGGGCTGGGAGCTCCAGCATTGGGAAAGGCACAGAAATAGATCCGACAGAGGGAGCGTGGGGAAGCCAGTAACTAATGCAGTAACTAATGCAGACTGGAGCAGCCTGGGGCAGGGGCACGGCATCTTTATGGGACAGGGCACCAGGCGGATGGCACGGCTCTGTAGGGCAGCTGTCTGCAAGCAGCGGGGCTGGGAGCAGAGCCTGGCGCCTCAGTCACAGACAGTCCTTCCCACTCTCCCCAGCCTCACTCCAAGCTGGAAAGCAGAGCGCTGGGCGTGGGAAAAGCAAACCAGGGGACAGACAAGTGCCCAACCTCTGCGGGTTGCGCTCCACATTTAGGGGAGTCCGGTAGCAGCCGTGCCCCCAGCAACTCCCCAGAGCTTCGTCCAGATGCCACACTGGCACACACGGCTAAGGAGCTGCCACTGTGCCCTGGTGGGGTCCTGCCTGCACGGCCCCGGGGGAGCCCATGGGGTGCCAGGCACCCTTACCTCGGGCGGCAGGGACGTACTTCTCCAGGATGCTGATGTAGAGCTGGAGGGTTAGCT
>NW_008824867.1:16301-18438 GCF_000699105.1 Pygoscelis adeliae
TGAATCACCGCCAGGCGCTTGAAGGCGTGGCGGTGCGTGGCCAGCCGGCGCACCGAGTGGCCCACCTCCTGCTCCATCTCCACCTCGTAGCCTTTCCGCAGCCGCCGCTTGCGGGTGATGGTAACATAGGGCTCCTCCTCCTTTCCCGACCAGAAGTACACCACCAGGGCCTCCATGCACCTGCGGGAACACAGCAGCCATCACCCTGCCAGCCTCCCCACTGCTCTCCAGCCCCACTCCCTGCACCTCCAGCCCCGCCTTGTCTGGTGCCGGCCAGGCCCTGCTCCTGCCAGGCGCAGCCCAGCTGATTTGGGCAACTGTTCAGCAGCACTGAGGGTAGTCCCTGGCCCTGGGACGTCAGGATGAGGGCAGGGTTACACCAGGACCATGGGGATGCCCCGTGGCTGCTCCTCTGCTCCAGCGCTCAGGGGGAAGCGTGTGGGGCAGGGGGACAACAACTGCCCCAGCGAGGGGTGCAACAACTGCTGCAAGAGGTGCAGCATCCAGGGTATGGAAATTTTAGCTCTGCTGGGAGCCAGAGCTACAGGAAAGGGTTAATCACCCTCGGGCTCTGTTTTCCCCACCGGCACAAATCGTATCTCTTCCTCTAAGCAGAGGCAAGAGAAACTTTCTGATATTGTCTTTGATCTCTCCTCTTAAGCAGAAGCCTTCTACGCTTCCTTCTTGGTGGGAACAGCAGGAAGGGGAGTGCAGGGTGAAGCCGTGTGTGTCATGGGCAGATAAGACAGGGCTTCCGCAGCCCCCTCCCCACGGGGCATGCTAATGTGCGGGCAGGGGAGGCGGGCTTCTCCCATGCTGCTCCCTGCTGCAAGGCCAGCGGGCGGCGGGACCCCCAGCCCCTCCGCACACAGCCATGCAAGTGGGCGTGCGTGGGCCAGAGGCTATCAGCAGAGGAGGACCCATCCAACAGGCTTGGCTCCTGCCCGGGGATGAGCTGGCTCTGGGACCAACAGGACGTAATTATTTATGAGTGTTCATTAGGACAGCAGAAGTTGCTCTATTTCAGACGCAAATGGAATGAGGTTTTTGGATAAATTCTCCTGCCAGATCAGGCCAGCGCTTGTGGCTCACTGCAAACTCTAACGGGAAAATGTTTTCATCCAAAAGGCCCAGTTTCAAGGGCAGTCCCAGCCGGCTCCCGGTGCCCTGCCAGACCTTCTCAGCAGTCTGGGCTCCATCTCCAGCCCGAGGAGCCGACTGAAGCAGCCACCTCCCCCCGCCGAGGGGCTCTGGCTGGCACTTGCAAGCAGCCAAGCACCTTTGTAACCGCTCAGACAGCCGTGGCTGATCTGGTGAGAGCTGTGACACCACCGTGGGCCAGCGCGGGCTGAGGTAGACCCACAGCCCTCCCAACAGCTGGTGGTGCTGAGGTGAGGCTCCCCGGCCGCTTCTGAAGATGAACCGTGGTGGCAAGGATGCCCTGGCGCCCTGCTTGTTTCCGGTGATGGAGGAAGCGCGGTGCAGGCCGCAGTGTTTTTGCAGCGCTGTGGGTACAGTGCGCCCTGAAGCGTGGCTGCCGTTGTGCCCTCAGGGAAGGAGCCCCGTGAAGATGGCGGCTCTGCCGTGCTGCTTGCTGCACGTCCTGTGCACTCTTGCCGAGTGGGATGGCCGGGGTGATGGCAGCCCAGGGAGGCACGGCAGCATTCCCAAGGGGTGAGAGATCAGCACCTCTCCAGCTTGTGCAACATCCACCCCCTCACCCTCCTCTCCCCAGCGGGGTCCAGCGGCCCCCAGCTCCCATGTCAGCCCTAATCCTGCACCCAACTCCTCTCCTCCATGTCCTGTAACCCATCCCTGTCCCAGGCCCGGGGACCTTTTCCAGGGGGCAGAACTCCTGCTCCTATTCACCCTCAAGCACCCCAGCCGGGATTTGCATCTGTGCTCCCAGCCTAAGCAAGACAATGGCAAAACCCAGAGTCAGAGGGAAATGCTGGCTGCAGAAAGCGACTGTGCAAAGAACCTTTTCAGCAGCTGAGATGCAACAGGCTGGCAGAGCCCAATCCGGCCCAGAGCGGTGGTCCAGCAGGCAGGAGAGCAGGCAGCACCCCCGGCAGGACCGCGGCACCGCTGGGAGGGGTGGCCGAGCAGAAGACCCCCGCGGGCCGGGAGCAGCAGT
>NW_008824867.1:19536-29701 GCF_000699105.1 Pygoscelis adeliae
GGGGTCCTCCCTAGGACCCTTCCGCCAAGTCCTGGCCCAGTTGGGCCCTGGCAGCTACAAGCACCCCAAGGTGCAGCAACATGGGGGGTCCTCCCAGGGGAGAGGTGTCAGGCAGCCCCAGGGACAGTGGGGTCCCGCCATGGGGCAGGAGGGGATGCCAGTGTGAGTGCTGGCCCTGCCCACAGCCAGGCCTGTGGCTTTTAACAGCCATCTGCCAGGACGCTGCCTGCACCCACTACCGCCCCAGCTCCAGGGGCTGACCCTGAGCTCCAGCCCCAGGGAAGGGTGCATGGGCCTGGGCCAGGGCACCCACTAGCCCATGGCCCTGTGCTTTGTGGGGCAGCGTGTGCAAGGAAGGGTATTGCCAAGGCAGGGAGCGTTCTGGTATCTCGCAAGCTGAGCTGCGGCAGGGGCACCCCTTCGGGTCCAGCAGGCAGCTGGTGTGTGTGTGCAGGGCTGGCCTCAAGATTTGGGT
The DNA here is from genome assembly GCF_000699105.1 of Pygoscelis adeliae. Lineage (NCBI taxonomy): Eukaryota > Metazoa > Chordata > Aves > Sphenisciformes > Spheniscidae > Pygoscelis > Pygoscelis adeliae. The sequence goes on from NW_008824867.1 coordinate 20,012, forward strand.
AGGATGTTATGGGGGAGATGTGGCTCCTGTCTCCTGGATGCTCCTGCACCTGGGTTCTTTTCCCATGGCCGTCAAGGATCCACCTTCAAGGTGTTGGGATATATGGACTCGCTGAAGGAGCCAGACCTCACATCACTGAGCCCGCTGCTCAGCCCCACATCCTCTCCTGTCTGTCCCACCTGTGGTCCAGGCCTGGGGAGGCCAGCTCAGCTCCACACCTCGGTCACCAGCGCAGGGGTGGGAACACAAGGCTGGCTGGGCTGCTCCCCGCATCGATGGCCATGGGGGTCCCTGCTCTGCCCGGCACGCACGGTGGCCCCCAGCACCAGCCCTGCCTGCCTTTCCCTCACAAGCAGCAGTGCGAGCGCAGGCAGCTGCCGGCATGGCTCTGCACACCAGCTGTCTCGCCTGAGCGCGTGCTGCCTGCCAGATTACTCAGTCCAGCCTGGGCACACACCGGCTGGCTGGGAGAGATGGGACAAGGCAAGGAGTGTTTGAGGTCAGACAGTTTTCCCTGGTTAAGGCAGACCAGGAAGTCTTAGGTAACTTTTCAAAGGCACTCAGTGTTCATCCCTTGGCAGCCAGGCCAGCTCGCAAGGAGGTGCCCACACTAACAGGCAGGGACGCCGTGTCCATCGCTTGCCTGGCCCCACACAAGCCAAAAGCATGAAACCCCCCCCCAGACTTCACTTTCCCCCATTTTACCGGGCTGGAAGCATTACCAGGTCTATCGGGCTTATCAGCGGCAGAGCTGGGAACAAAACCGCCTGAGACCTTGGACGCCGCGTCTCCCCCGACGGCAGCTCCCGCACAGAAGCAATCCTGGTCTCTGCAGCTGCTCAGCACTTTTCCTTCCAACACTGAACAGCTGCTTTGGGAAACCACAAACACCATGAGCTCATAGGGACTGGCCTGACCGGCAGGGACGGGAGACCTACGTGTGACAGCTCAGCTGTGGTATGATAGTTACATATTTTCAAGCTGCTTTTGGAAAACAGCCTCTCCAAAAAAAACCCCAGCAGGGCAGAGGGCAAAGGGAACGGCGTCCAAGCGAAGGAGCCTGCCTACCAGCCTGGTGGCTCCTGCGGACATACGGGGTGGGAGCTGTGCACAGGCAATGGTTGCGCTGGCCCCGGCACGCAGCCTGGCTGGGCACTCAGCCGGCGACGGCGCATGGTGCAGCGCTGCCAACTGCGCCCACACCTCTGTATTAGCAGCAAGAGCAACGTGCAATTTATACCATTTATGCAACTTCCATTTATCCAAATTAAAAGCATCCCCCAGGAGTCTGGCAGGTCACCAAGCCCTCAGCTGAGCAATGCCTGGGCACCGACTCATATTTTTAATTTCATCTTCCCCTGCTTCATGATGAAATACTTAAGAGCGATTGTTTAAGCAGTCAAGAATTCTAGTCCTGCATCCAGGAGCCCCTGCAGCCGTCAGGAGAATGGACGGTAGAAGCCTCACAGTGCTTCCTACACCAGTTATTATCCCATTTTCTGACCCAAGCATGGAAAGGCAGCGGGCTGTTTTCTGGTTCACGCTGTGAGTCACCCCTCAAGCCTAACCCTACCTGTCCACAGCCCAGCGCTGTAAACAGCAGACCATAAAAGCGATCTGTATCACAGATAGCATCAGCAAGCAATCCTGCCCCCGCTGCCTCCGCCACTCCCTGTGCCTGCCGGCTCAACGCCTGCGCCTCTGTCTGCAAACCCAGCATGGCTTGGGCCACACAGAAACCCTGTGACAGTGCCATCACAGAGCCACCGTCTGACCCAGAGCTGCGGTAAGCCGGGAGGGACTGCCCGGGCGCTGGGGACATCCCACCCAGGTTCCCATGTGCAGTAGCCAGAGCCTGGGCCAGCAGAGTGGGCAGCTGCTGGCCGGCCCTCGCTCTGAGCCCTCCCAGGAGCAGAACATCCCACCTGGGCTGGGTGGGATGAAGTGACCTCCAATACGATGCGAAACTGCCATGGAAGTGCCCATGAGGATATAACCCAAGGTGCCAAACAGAGGGGGACTGTGCTGGCATCTCCAGGACCACTTAGGAAAGTGAGGGGGTTTAAATGGGGTGGCAGGTTATTTATGTTACAGCAGCACCTAGAAGCTCATGTGTTTTGCAGACCTCACTGTCAGGAGCTGGAATAGGAGAGAAAGGCAGAGGGAAGGAGAAAACGCTGTTTTCCCTTCACAAGGGTGGCACGGTGCTGCCCGAGTCCCTGCCCCGTGCCTTGCTGCAGGCACCAGCACTCAGGGGTCTCCCCCCACCCAGGGATGCCCCAGGCACCGGCCCGAGTCCTGCCACCACGTGCAGATGTCGGTTCTCCTGTTCCCACAAATGTCTGCCCTGTCCCGGAGACCATCCCAGCTTCATTATTTTCTTAATCCCAGCCTTCATTGTTTTTTTAATCCCAGTGTTCACACAATGCACTTTGAACACAAGGCCATTGCGGCGGTGGCTGCCCGCCGTGGGATACGGGGGATTTGCTGTGCAGTTTTTCCAGCCCCCTGCATGCCTGCAGACGCGTGAGGGCATTTGTGTGTGAGAGCCCGGGCTGTACGTGGGGTGGGAGCAGGCTCCCTCACTGGCTCTCACTCTGAAAATAGCCATGTCTGCTTTACACACGCCTGCCTGGCGGCTCGGCTCCTGTAAAAGGAGAAGGGAAAAGCCATTTGGAAATGGCAGGGAGCTCCTTGCCAAAGCCCTTAAAGAGCCCAGGTGGGGAGAGCTGCCTGCACGCTCCCACAAGCTCTCCTCTCCTCTCCCCGGGGCACTGCTACTGCACTAGGACCTGGAGCAGACATCGCTCCCGGAGCGCTCGCTGGGACATGCCAAGCGCAAGCTGCCGGCTTCCCAAATATAGCCCTGCACACAGAGGTGGAGGCAGCTGCTCAGGGTGCGGGGACAGCCGTGCTCCCCTCCCGCCGCCCTTTTGGATCTGAAACTTTCCCACTTTGTGCTGAGGATTAAATATTCAGCTGGTGCCGCACGGAGCGATGGTGGGGATGTGTTGATCCCCAAAAGACCCCGTGTGCTGGATGAAGTGGAAATCACAGTGTTCCCCAGCTCGACATGCAGTGAGCAGGGGACACGGAGCCACGCTGCCCCGACCAGCAGGGCTGACAGCTGGGTGGGTCCCAGGAATCTGTGAGCTGGGAACTTTTTACTTAGTTTGGAAATAGCTTTGCAAATGGCTGGTTTTCACAGCCTAAACTGTTTGGATTTTGCATTGCTTTCTCAATAACTCAGCTGTATTTTTTTCCTGCCCCAGCAGCCTGCGGAATAGTTTCTGGTTGGGGAAATATTTTTTTCCATTTGCTTCATCATGCGACTGCTTTTGCCGCTCCATTTCCTCGTCCAGCTTCATGCCCTTATCCTGCTGGGACAAAAACTTGGGTCTGCCCCGAGGACCTCATCCCTCCCACTGCAGGCTGGAGGCTGTGCTGAGCCCACCACCGGGCTCGGTGCTGCCAGAGCCGGGGTGCTCCTCCGGCCCAGGCCATGCCACTGCTGCCTCACGGCTTTAATTCTTTAACAAGAAAACGGAGTTACCTTCTTTGGGTGTATTTATAGGTCTTTGCGATAATTATATATTTTGAAGTCATGCCTCTTTGGCTACAGTCGCAGCTCAGGCAGCAGGTGATGCTGTAACACTAAACCAGGCAGGAAGGGTTAAAATTACTTTTAATTAACTGATTCCCCCGGTCCCACCTGCTGTAAGAGTATACAGCCCTGGCGGCATGCTAACCCAGCCAGGCTGCGACTGCGCGTGCCCAGGCATCCTGGCAGGCAGGAGGGATAGTTTACATTCTCCTTTCCCCCACGCTTTGCTGCAGGAAAGCAGCAGGAGCACTGTAATGCTCTCAGCAAAACCACCGTAGGAGCTCGGGGAGGGCTTGTAGCCATCGCAGGGGCATCACCAAGCTGCATGTATGGCGCAGGAGCGAGCTGGCAGTTTCCCCATGCAGCAGGGAGCAGAGCAAACCCCAGCACAGGACCTTCCGCTGAAATCCAAGACTCTCCCATGGATTTGTGTGTGCTCTGCCTGGGAAGCACCTGGCCAGAAACTGGGTAAAAAGCAACCAGCTCCCTGCACGCTTCCTTCCCTTCTTCTGCCTCCGCCACAGGGTGGTGGTACCGGCGTTGGGGGAGCAAAGACTGCTCCAGAAAAACAACCTCCCTTGCCCAAAATAGCTTGCAAAATGGTTGCTGGCCTGGTGGCGGGGAGCGCGGACGGTTTGCTCCGCAGCCTCTGTGCCAGCACAAAGTGCACAAAGTGCCGGCACGGAGGCCACGGTGCAAACCGTCCACGCTCCCTGCCACTGCACCAGCTGGCCAGCAAACATTCCCGGTGTCCCAATTCATCACCAACAGAGCTCCACGGCACAGGCTGTAATTATCTTGCATTTCCAGCCTGACCGCAGGGTGTTTGCCTGTAATTAGCTTTTGGGATTTAGGAGCTCATATGATCCAGGGTTATCGTTAGCCACCAGAGCCGTGCTGGGATTTAAAGGGACGATGCGGCTATTTGCATATCTACCATGCTGTTGCTATCGTCCGATGCATTAAATAGAAAGATGAGTCCCTCCCCAAAGCCTGTGCATGTCCTCGCCCCGCCACGGATGCTTTTTTGGGCAGGGATGATGAGGTCCCAAGCAAAGCAGGACAGCTTGCTTGTAAATATTTCCGCCGGGACTTTTTGGTCCTTGCCATCACCTCGGTTTTGGTGCCACCCCGGCTCAAGGCTCTCGGTAAATGCTATAGGCAGGCCCTATAGCTCTGCGCCACCCACTGCTTTCCCTTACAAGCTGTTATTTCCCCCGTGCAAGCTCCCCCAGCCCTGCCACTGCCGTCCCCTCCACTCTGCTCCTCACCCCAGGGGTCCCGGGCAGGGGGTCCCGGTGTGCCCGATGTCGGCTCGGGCACGTACTCACGGGGTCTAGGGAAGCCAAGGCAGGGCAGCCCGCCAGCCCATGTCCATCTGCACTTCTCCACGGTCCCTGTGGTTTCGCCTCCTTCCCTCGCGTGCGACACTCCAGCGGGCAGAAATAGCCCCAAAACACGTGCCGCCTTCCGGGAAGCGATGCCAGAGGCCGAGCAGCCCCGGCGCCCTGGGCACAGCCCTCCCTCGGGGGCTCCCACTGGCACCGGTGGCACTAGAGAGTCCAGCCCGGCACAGTGCTGGGGCACAGTCCGGTAACAGCTCCAGCGAGGAACATCTCCAGTTATCCGCCAAGATAATAAATTCTGCCTTAGAGTTTCTCACCTGGCAACAGTCACCAAGGAAACCTGGACGGCTGCTGCGGGTCCCCGCCGGCACTGCCCGGGGGGGTCCCCACGGCGCTGGCAGAGGGGCTCCGGCTGCACCCTGACCGGCCGGCTGAGCGGGCGAAGGGCCAGCTGCCCGTGCTGTAACCTGAGCCCAGGCCCAGCAAAATGCCCATCAGTCTGGGCCTGGCCCTCGCGCCACCTCTCTGGAGTCGAGTGTGGGTTTCACCAGATTTGGGGTGGGTTTTGAGGTTTTCCTGGCTGTTGAGCCCTGTCTGTGTGCATCGGGAAGGGTGACCTGGAGCTGCCTCAGGATCCCAGGGGGTTTCCTGGTCCCCGGTGCCAGTTTGGCCAGGGATTTTGGTCACTTGTGTTAAAAGCGGCAGAGGACCCCAAGTGCTCAGAGACCTCTGGAAATCCATCAGTGCTGGAGGGAGACCGGCTCTCGCTGCCCCTCGGAGAGGCCGTGCCACTGCCTCCAGGGCTGCCTGCCACATGGCACTTCCCTATTTATAGCACCTGTGGTTATGCCTTTTCCTGTCCCCTGCCCGGCTGTCCCCTGGCAGTGCTACCCCGAAGCACAGAGACAAGCGCTGACGCTTCCAGCAAGTCATTTCAGCCCTGGTACGGCTAATTCTGCAAAAGGCTTCCCAGCCCTGTGCTGCCTGGAAACCTGGCACTGGTGCTGGTCCCGGCAGGCTACCAGCATGGGCGTGAGAGCAACCGGGAAAGGCCATCAGGCTTGGGACAGGGCTCTGTCCCTGGGCCAGGCTAAGGCAGCTGGGGTGCAGCCACTGCCCTGCCATCAGAGGTGTGGGGGTGAACAGTCACCCCAAATATTGTTGCATGTAGCCGTGATATCGGTACGGAAACTTCCTCCATCAATCATTAACCACACGTGGGTCCCTGCCTGCGGTGCAGCTCTGGCACAGCTCCCTTGACTAGGGGTGGGCGCTGAGCTTCCCGGCAGCATGTGGGGCTGGAGCAAGGGGCTGTGCCCAGCCTGGGATTGCACCCCCAGGGCCATCCCGGAGATGTGGGATGCCTGGCAGCACCTCAGCATCCTTGGCTCATGGCTGGGGCTCAGCTGGTCGATGTAGTGCTGCTGGCTCTGGGTGGTTTAGCGTGGACTGATGTGAGCCAGCAGGATCTCTGTTTGCTCCCCAGTGTGGCTTTTGGTGGGTCTCGTGTCCTTGTCCCTCTGGACTCCACTCCCCCCACCCAAAGCTCCTGTGGCTCAGACATCCCCGTGCGGCCTCTCCTCCGCACACAACAGCGGCAGCATGCCAGCAGCCCTGCCCCGGCTGGGGGAAGAAGCAGGAAACCTGAGGATCAAGATAAGAGCTTCAGGGTTCAGATCAAGGAGTTGGGGCATTTTTGGCTGCGCTCCCTGCCCTGCTGTCCAAGGGTCCCAACCACCTCCCTGCTCCCGGCCAGGCGCCTGCTTGGGCTGGTTGGTATTTCTATTCCGTGTGGCACAGGACCTGCTGCTGCTCAGGGGGTGCCTCATTAGGGCACAAAATACCAGCAGTGAGCGGTGATGTCCCCCAGCCCGGCGCAGGGGGACCCCTGGGCAGGCAGCAGAGCCGTGCACACTGTGCAGGGGCTGCTCCTTGCAGGGGCTGCTCCTTGCAGGGGCTGCATTAGGCAGCAAGGAGCCAGGGATGCCATTTGTTAGAGGAGACGCTAATTCAGCTGGAAGCCCCACATGAGCTGTCAGGTGATGTCCCCACCACAAGCCATTCAAGCCAGTGGTGGAGGCACAAGGCTGCCCAGAGCCGCATGGGCGTAGCCAGGTGGGTAATGCAGTGCCGTGCTGTGCTGTGCCGTGCCACCTGGCACGGTGGGCAGCCCCTTGGCACTCCATGTCCCAGCAGCCACCGGCCCGGGCCGACCCACCAGGATTAAGGAGGCTGTGAGGAGTAAGTAATTTAAATCCAGATTAGACTTAAGCAGCTGCTGCGCAAAGGGGATGTGAGCAGGGGCCGCGCGGCAGGGACGAGCGGGTGAGAGCCTGACTGGCGCTCCTGCAATGCAAGAAGGGGCTGCCAGGGCAGGGTCCGCCCGGGGGGGTCCATGCCCTGGGGTATTGCCCAGTGGCTGGCTTTTGACCCCCGGCTTGGCTTGCGTGCACCAGGCTGGAGTCAGTAGTGCTGGGCCGTGGGACGGGGCACCCTGGGGTGAGATGCTCCCAGCCATGGGGAGCAGGCACGGGCAGGAGGACGAAGCCCAGAGACACGCTGGGCTGCTCGCTTTGTAGGTGCCGAAGAGAGGCCATCCCTCCACGCGGGGCTGCTGAGCATGTTCCACCTCTTCTCCCGCTGCTGGTCGTGGCTGCAGGCCATACAGGAGCCCGTCAGGTAGGTCCCCATGCCCATTCCTTGGGGGTCTCCGGGGGGCACAACATTTACCTGTGCTTTTATCGGGGAGGGCACTGGTGCGGTAACACTGCAAGAGCGGTGCCCGTTGCAGGAACTGTCCCCAAACCACGCAGCGAGGCACACGCGTGTCCTCGCTGCCCCTCCAGCAGGCAGGAGCTGGGCAGGAAGGGGAGCAGGGCAGGCGGGGGTGCGCATGCAGGAAACGCTCCCAGCGAGATTCCCTCTGTGCAAAGTCAGCAGCTCCCCAAGAAAGCTGGGGAGGTCGAACTGAAACACCTGCCGTGTTTGCACATGTCAGGAGACCCAGGTTAATTCCCTGGGGATGGCACTGCACCAGCCCAGGCAGACACTGCAGGCGGTGAGGGGGTTTATGGTCTTCTCCTGCCAATGAGGACACGTTGCCGTAATGCCGGAGGTGGAGCTGTGCCACCCATGCAGCCTGGTCTGTATGTTTAAGAAGAAAACGACACTGCGAATGAATACTGTGGCTTGTCAACCACAGGGAAAATGTTCTGCTTGTGGCTCCGGTGGAGCACATCGCTGGAGACCAAATAGAACTGTTCAGCAATAGGAAAAACCTCCTCAGTCCAGGCAGAAGCTCATAAAATGTCCCTGCTACCTCTCCCTAGCCATGTATACCCATAACTCACTGACACAGAAGGACACCAAGAGCAATCATTAACTGTTCACATATAAGGAACAATCATTTTGGCCTGTGCATATCATTGCTTAATCCTATATGATCTGAAAAGAAATCGTTGCCATAGAAAGTGCATTGAAGGCTCCGCAGTGCGGCTGCCCCACAGTGCCAGGGCGGCTCCAGGCACCTGTGCCTGCCCTCACCCTCTCCCTGGCACCGGCGACCGTCCCTGCCCTCGCCCCCAGCTCAGCCAGAGCCTGTGTCACTGTCCTGCCCCTCTCCCGCCGTGCACAGGGTCCCTTGCCTGGGAGCCCCAGGGCCAGCAGTGGTCACTGCTCCCCAGGGAGCACAGCCGTTCTCTGGGATGCTCACCCTCTGTTGTCGCTCCTCAGAAAGGTGACCCTCCTCGTTGTGGGGCTAGACAACGCGGGGAAAACCTCCATCATCATGGACATAGAGAGAGGTGAGGAGCAGCAGGGCCCTGGAGCTGGCTTTGGCTGGAGGCAGCAGCTTTACAGTCCTTTGCAACCAAGTGCCTGAGCCTTGAAGGACCAGGACCCTTGAAATACAGCTGCTGGGCTGGGGGAAGCGCGCAGGGCTTGTGCTGTGCCCTGGGCAGCCCTGGGAGCGGGAGCAGGCATGTGGCCGGGGGAGGAGGAGGCACATGCCACAGGGACGGCCCTGGAGCTGGCTTTGGCTGGAGGCAGCAGCTTTACAGTCCTTTGCAACCAAGTGCCTGAGCCTTGAAGGACCAGGACCCTTGAAATACAGCTGCTGGGCTGGGGGAAGCGCGCAGGGCTTGTGCTGTGCCCTGGGCAGCCCTGGGAGCGGGAGCAGGCATGTGGCCGGGGGAGGAGGAGGCACATGCCACAGGGATGCTCCTGGACTCGCTGCGCCAGCTCTCTGCCCTCTCCCCACATGCAGCGCTGGCCGGTGAGGTGCTGCCCGTGCCGCAGCCTGGCCAGACCCGCCTGCGGGTGGACAGGTTTGAGGTGACGCTGGTGGACCTGCCCGGGGGCCAGCGCTCCCGCAGCGCCTGGCCCAGCCGCTACAGTGATGCCCACGGGCTCCTCTTCGTCCTGGACTCCAGTGACCTGGCGCGGATGGAAGAGGCCCGCAAGGTCCTGAGCCGTGTCCTGAGCCATCCCGATGTCTCCGGGAAGCCTATCTTACTGTAAGGCCGAGTCCCCGGGATGTGACCTGTAAGGTTTGGGGTGGGGAGGGAGTGGGAACCTGTTGCTGGGGTTGTGGGGAGTGTGGCCGGCCTCCTGCGGGGATGTGGTGCCCAGGGGGCTGTCGGGGGGATGCTGGGACGTGGGGACCCCAGCGGTGCTCAGGACCTGGGAGCATCCCTGGAGAGGGGCTGGGGAGGGGGCTCCAGCGCCGGGTACGGGCCGGGG
>NW_008824867.1:30657-37064 GCF_000699105.1 Pygoscelis adeliae
GATGCCCGAGACGGCGCGGGGAAGACGGGGGAGTACCGGCCGCTGCGGCCCATCTGCCGCCTCCTCCCCCCGGTGAGTGAGCCTCCCCGGGCTGGGACGGGATGGAAGGGGGCTCCCGCCGCCTTCCCCTCATCCCTCTTACCCTGCCCAGGAGGAGAGTACGAAGGACCCCGGGAGGAGGAAGAGGAAGGTGAAGGTGAGGAAGAAGGGCTCGGGGCAGCCAAGCCCAGCCGAGGAGCCAGAGGGACCAGGAGCAGTGGGTGACAGCCGAGCCGGGGCTGTCGGGGGCCTGCTCCCTCCCAACAGGGTGGGGCAGGAGGAGCCGGCACCCACTGGGACGGCTGCCCCCCACCCAGGTGAGAGGGGGCTGTGGGGGGCTGCTGGCACCACTGGCACCAGGACTCTCAGAGACACCCTACGGGGCGGTTTTGGGAGCCGGCAACATGGCAGTATGCTGGACCACTGGCTCCCACCATCTCTGTTAGCTTTGCTTGCAGATCAGCTGAGCGGGGTCCTGGGAGTCTGATCAGGGAAGAGGAGAGACATCTCTGAGCATCTCCGCAGGGGCTGATGCACGGAGGTGATGGAGGACTGCAGATCCGCCAGCAGCAGTCCTCTCGATTGGTTTGGTGACAAATGCATCCTTGCTCAGATGTGGTGCCTGAAATTTTGTATTTCTCCATCTAGTGCAGGGCATGAAAAAGAAAAAGAAGAAGAAAATCAAGAATAAAATCAAGTCGCAGGAACCTGCCGTGGAGCAGCAGCGTGAGGAGGTCTCGAGCACTTTTGGTTGGTATTTCCCAGAACAGATTTTGCTGAAAACCATCAGGGGGTCTGGCCTGCTGGCAGCAGAGTGTGAGCTGCGCAGGAGCCCTTGCTCACATTGTGCTTGGTGCTGTGGCACAGCACAGGCATAAGCAAGTGCTGCTGCAGGGCAAGGTGGGGGCTGCTGGGGAGGCAGATGCTGCCCTCTCTGCCTTCAGATGGGATGCGGGGCGGCCACGCGAGTGCACTGTGCTGGAGCCTGGGGTGTCCTTGCAGCCCTCGCTCAGCGCCGGCTGCCAGGCTGGACCCCGGAGCTTAGCCCCTCTGTTAGTGCCTGACTGCTTCCCTTCCTTCCCAGACTTGTACCGCCGGGCAATGCTGGCTCTGAAGATGAGGCAGGAGCAGAGGAAGCAGCAGTCCGCTATCGTCCCCTGAGCAGGAAGGCACATCCCAGGAGATGTGTGGTCCCAGGGGATCCCAGACTGCAGTGGCAGTGGGACCCACGCTCATGCAGGGCTTCTGGGGTCCTTGGCCAGGGCTGGCAGTCCTGGGCAACGGGTCCTGGGGCATGAACAGCATCGTTGTTCTCTGCATGGCTTGAAAACCAGGGATCCGCAGGAGCGAGCCAAAAGTCCCTTTGTAAGATGCCTCTCTGGCAGCCGGGCTGCAAACCCGTCTGAAAAGGGAACAGCCGGCCACTCGCCGACCCCGTGTTAGTATTCTGTGGAAGACTCGGTCTGAACCCAACCGAGTCTGTGGAAGAGAGGAAGATCGGAGCAAATATCCCAAGGGAAAAGCCTGTCTCTTGAATTGACCTATGTCCAGGCAAAGCTGTCTTCACAGGTCAGGGGGCTGACTTGGCCTCTCATTCCATCCCTGGCTGCTGCCTGGAAAAGTCTAATTTCCAGGTGGTGAAGGTGGGAGGGCAGTCACAGATGGTCTGCGGAAGAGCTTCACCTAGCCCCCAGCCACATCTGGCAGGGCTGTCAGGAGCCCCCTCGCACGGTGGAGGAGGGTGATGCCCATGTTGTCTGTGCATCCTTGCAGCCCATCAGCGAAGGCTTGGTTCAGTGGCAGCTGGTGGTGGAGGCTGCTGGAGGCTGCTTCCCCAGGATCGTTCCTCCTGATCCTGCCATCCTCCCAGGAGGGACAGTGGTGACCTGCAGGTGACGCAAGACCCTCCTGTGTCACTGACAGCCTGGCACCCTGCAGCCCAGGGTGGTCCCTGATCTGTGCTCAGCTTAGCTCTGAGACGGGAGAACGAGCAGCATCCACACCCCCACACAACCCGTCTACGACACACACCGTGTCCGGCAGAGCCACGCTGTCACAGGGACTGGGCCGTGCTGGAGGGCTCGCGCTGCCTGGCTCCAGCTGGGTGCACGTGCAGGAAAACCAACCGTCAGTCCTGGAAACACTTTACATGAAGTCAGGAGAGCAGCAGTTCTCCCTTCGCGGCTGTGAGCATTAAGACTTGAACTGTGCTCAGCAGCAGAGCGTGAGTCACCTCTGCTCCCATGATTACTGATTAACAGGCAATGCCTTTGTGGTCCAGGGGAAGAAAAATCACTAAAGCCCTTCCCTCGGCAGGGCTGAAAAGGGAAAAGAAGAGAAGCTCTGGCTGCTCTGCCTTGCCAGTCTGCTGTAAAGTTCTGTCTAACTGCCAGATTCAACTGTCAGTGACTATAGGGATTAATTGTAAATAAATTGTAAATAGCAAGAGCACAAATTGATACCTGCCTGTAAATACAACACTTCTAGTAAACCCTTGTCTCTGTCTGGTGGGGATCCCTGCAGTGCCGGTGCTGTGGGCGATGTGGGAGGGCAAAACGAGGACCTGTGCCTGCGGTGGAGCCCCTTCTCCTGGGGTGGGTCGGGGCTGTGCGTGCCCCCGTTGGGGCTGGACTGGGCTGCCAGCCAGGCTCCTGCTGCCGGGGTCACGGATGTCCACGGGGCCACGGGGAGAGGAACATTAAAAGTTTCTCTCTGCCAAACAAATGCTGGGCGGGTTATCCCCTCTAACGGCCGCTTTTCACACACACAGTGGGTCTGGGAGGCGGCCAAGCCCTCCCAAACAGCTGGCACCCCAAACCAGCCCATGTCTGTGCTGGGGCTGAGCCTCCCTTGCTGCAGCTCCGAAACTGTGTGGAGAGCGGGAGCTGAGCGGGTTTGGGAGCACCCGGCGGAGCCGGCCGGCAGCCAGCTCCCTCTGGTGCTCCCTGCGCGGTGTGGCTCCTCAGCACGGGCACCGGCATCCACGCAGGGACACAGCGTGCCCCAGGTGACACCCAAAGCCAGAGAATACGGCCAGCGAGACAAGTCCAAAGGCAGAACTGGCCCGGCTGGCACTGCTGGGCAGCTGAATGAAACTTTCCCTGGGAGCCAGCTGTAAGACATCGGTTAGGTTGATCTAACGCACTTTCCCCTAATATAATGATCTCAAGTGAGCGGTGCAGACAGGCAGTTCAAATATATTTCAATATCAACCCCCCTTACCCTGGTGTTTCCATGGCTGTAGAGCCGCTAATCCCTACTACAACCAGGAGACCATCCTGGTCTGCACTGTCCAGGAATATGACTTTATCTTCTTTAGAAGGTGAGCAGCAACAACTTTGTGTTAAAAATGGTCTATCTCAAAGCCAGAAACATCTCAGAAATGAGATCGAGATCTACATGATCAAAGATAAATCGAAATATATTAATTAATGGCTACTCCGTGCCACAGGGTAACGGGCTGGGCTGCTCCTGCCACCGGTGAAAAGCAGTGGCTGTAGCAGGGGGTGGCATGCCTGGAGCAGGCAGGGGGGGCAGGGCTCCTTTTTCCGTTGTTCTGCTATTCATCTTACAGACTGACAGCTGAATAATCAGCAAGGCAAGGAGGTCTCTGGGAGGTATGGTCCTCGGTGGCACTGCCTGCTGCCAGCGGAGCAAGGTGCAGCTCTGCCCAGACTGGTCCCGGTGTGTCCCATCTGCTGGCGGGTGCGCTGAGGCCAGGCATGGTGCCCAGTAGCAGCGCTTGCCTTGAGGAGACATCCCCAAAAATAAGGTGGTGGCGTGTGGCACCCTCCCACGAATCTTGGGTTTGTTGGAAAGCGCTGGAGCTCCAAATGTGCCGAGAAACATGAAGTGATGCAACAGCAACTGCACCGAGGAGACCCGTCTTCTGTCTACTGATGCAGAAAGTAAACGGTATCAATAGCATTTTCTGCAGGGATGACTGGAGCCAGCTGGGTGATACAGCCGTGCTTTGCATTTAAGCATTTTTATATTATCTAGCACATTGTTTTTTTCAGGTTTCCAGCGGAGCTGTCTCAGGAGGGTCGGGTTAGGCAAAAGCTGGTTCCTGCTTCCACGATCGTTTTTGTGGTGCCTCAGCCTGGGCTGCGGCTGCATTTGCCGCAAACTGGTGATGCAGAGGCATGTGTGAGTTTTGCATGTCTGCAGCCCGCTTCCCTTTGATGGTGCTCGTTCGGGGAACCCCCGGCTGCCGGCATGGCCACCGGCAGCTCTCTCCATGGCAGATGTCCTAAGCCTGAAGGATGGAGGGAGGGAGGGAGGCTGCACTTGTCTGAGCTTTGCAAAAGTTGGTGATCATTTCTACGGTGCTGGGAAGAGATGAAGAGATGTTTCAGCAAGTGCCTGTGGTCATACACCTACACTGGGGCACGCCTGGTCCCACCTCCTCATACCGACATTGCTTTGCACAGTTGGATTTTTTCCTGGCACCTGTTACTGTTATCAAAATTTAACAGTGTGGGCTGAAATTTGGAGGGTAGGAGAGGTACTACTGATCTTTTGAGAGGAGGGGTGGGAAGAGCATTGCTTGGTCAGTGCTAAAAAAGCTGGCGGGCCCTCCTGCGTACAGCACGTCACCAAGCTTTCCAGGTAGTGGGAAGACCTGAAGGAGAGTCTGGCAGATGGAACCATGTGGCGAGGCTGCCGGCCCCTTCAGCTGCACCCACGGCCCTGCTGTGCTTTCTCCCACTTCTTTACGCTTTGCTTTCTGCCCGCTGGCTGGGCTTAACCAGCAATTACACTTTATTTTTTAATCCCTCCTTGCTCCTCTCTACCCCCAGGAGAAGGTGAGGAAGGTGACGTTGGCTCCTCTGAGAGCCCTTGACTTGTCCCACAAGTATGGACAGGGCAGGAGGTCCCCCCACAGCAAGCTGGTGTTAAGATGCACAGGTATCTCTCTTGCTGTACATCCACTGTTGTATTTTATTAATAAAACCTCAATTGTGTATTTTTTTCCCCTATATGAGCCTTTCCAGGGGAATGTGAACCGTTGTGGGTCTTGCCATTTTTTCCAGCTTTCGGATGCAGAGATCCTTTGGGAGTCAGCCTTCCTCACGCCTGCAGCAAGGATGCCCCACGCTCTGAGGGGCAGGCCGGGGAAGGTGAGCCCGGTCCTGGGGTGCTCCACATATTGGGGAGCCATGGGGTGGTACAACCCAGCAGTGGCCAGGCCTGGCGAGGGAAAACAACTTAACGAAGAGACAGAGATCTGTTATTGTGTGAAAAACATGATGGTTCTTTGTCCACTCCTTCACTAACCCCAGATTACCGAGGAAGGAGCCAGGAAGCAGTTTTTGGGAGAGCATCCCAGACACTGGGATTTGAACATTGATTTAGGGCTGTAAAGGCAATTAAGTGCAAGTGCGAGTGATCCTTGCTAATGGGTGTTTTGCAAGGCAAATGCAATGGGTTGCATCCTGTGGGGTGCCTGCAGGTGCTCCTCACTCCCCACCAGCCTCCCTGTAAATCCCATCACGTGTTGTAGGGCATATATACAGCCAGGGTGAGCCTAGGGCTTTCCTGGGGACAGAGCCTGGGGTGGTGAAGGTCCTTCACGTGTGCCTCTCCCCTCTCTGTTCTGGACCAAAGGTAAAAAAAAAAAAAATAAAATATTTCTTGCCCCACAGCAGCGGTGGCTGGTGGGGAGGTGAGCAGCCTCTGCTCCCTGGCCTTGCCATCCCTTGGGATAGGGCTGGAGGTATCACAAATGTGCTAATCAGGCAGAGCTAAGGTGTGGGGCTCTTTCTCAGGTTACAGTGTTGCTGAAAGCTGGTTATGGTATGTATAGACTTAAATAAATATATATGAGCGGGGTTAGTGGATTTTAAACCTTGGTATGGATGTTTGGGTTGATAAAAGCCTGGAGTGGATTGTTTTTTGAGCTTGAGAAGTTGATTGCTATGTACACTTTCTCATGCTTGCAGCTTCTGCCCTCTGACTCAGGTGGGCTGGGTGCCAGCATGCTCTTGTGGCAGTTTCCTAGCTCAGTCAGAAAAAGGAAGTGTTGGGAAATAGTTTTATTTTTCCTGGGTAAGCACACCAGGGCACAGCTGATTTCCTTGAGATCACTCAAAATATTGAGCTGAAAAATGCTGGCATGTGATATCAGGCAGCTTTCACCCCCCTCCAGCTCTCAGAGGCTGCACACACTGAATAATGAATAACCATGCACAGGGTTTCTTTTGGGTTTTTTGTTATAAGTTGTAGATCCTCTGTTGTATTACATTAAAAATGAGAGCTGGTGTGTTTGCTGTCATGTATTCTGCAGAATTGTTAGAAAAAACAAGGCTTAATTAGGTGAGAGTAACTCCCCAAGCTTCTCTTGATTGTTATGAAAGAGGCTATTA
>NW_008824867.1:37078-42317 GCF_000699105.1 Pygoscelis adeliae
ACGAGGACTGGAAATTAAGAAAATATGAAAACTTTCCCTTTCTAGGTTAAATGAGCCTTGTTGGAGACATTATTGCTGGCAGGAGGAGGAAGGATATAATCAAATTTATTTAATGGATGTATTTGTCTCAGGGCACAAGGGAATGTGCTAGAGTCTGAGGTACATAAATTTGTCACATCATGTACCAAATATACTTGCTGTTTTTTCCTTCCTCTTATAAAAAGCTTGTTTTTAAAAAGGGAAATTCTGTTAACTAAAATTGGTAGTCTTTCTCTTTCATAAATTATTACTCTGTAAGTCGCTGCATATTTGAATAAGTTATTTCACACTATGAGGGGAAAGCGCCTCTTGAAAAAGACTATCAGTGTATTAATTAGAAGGGCTTTTGCTACAGAATATCACTGGATATGGGATCAAGAGCCAATTTATTAACCAAAAGTTTTCATTTTAAAGTCTTTTGCAGCAATCAGAGCTCAGGCCTTGTCTGTGAGAGAACTTTCACCTTATTAAACTGCATTTATATTTCAGTGCAGTTGGGTTTAGCAAGACTCTAGCCCAAATCCCTGACCTGTGATGTAAATCATCTTCTTGCTACCCAAGCTGTGCTCTGCATCAGGCTTTACAATCCAGCTTCCATGCATAGTGCAACTGTAGGAGGAGATTTTGGGGGTGATTTTGTAGGTCTTTTGTTGGGTTTTGTTGCTGGGTTTGTGTTCATAGGCTGCAAGGTACAACTGCTGCAGCTACCAGCATCTGAACCCCGTGCCCTGCTCCAGCAAAGAAAGCTGCTGGTGGAGTGATAAATTGATTTAAAATGGTCTTGGGGTGGAGAAAAGCATGTGCAAATCCCCTTGCTCGACGGACACTGCAGTGTGGATGCTGCTGCTGAGTCAACTCAGTAGTGCTTAGTGCAGATGCTGAACTTGCCTCTTCCTTCCTTTTTCCAGGAAGGCTGAGGAAAGCCCAGAGCACTCCCTGGGAGGTCCCCGCTGCAGGTTCTGGCTTCCCAGAGGAAGTCATAAGTCCAAAGCGGGTGTTTTTGGCACAGGCTGCGAGTCAGGCTTTGGAAACTGGCACCGCATGGTGCTCTCCGCTGGTGCTTGTCAGGCCCTGCTGATCTGTGGGGGACGGGATGCGCAGGCTCCGGGGGAAGTACCGAGGCATGCCTCCATGCGAACCCCTCTGCAGACAGAGTTATTGGCTTCCTTCCCTCGTGGGTGTTTTGCAAGTATGACACAATCCCTCCTTGTAACACCCTCGACAGCATGCCGAGTCCTCGCTGTCCTGGATGAGACCTGCTTTTTCCAGGCAGATGGGCGTGAGGGGAGCATGAAACCTACACTCCGCCCTGGTGCGGGGCAATGAGAAATACCCAGAGATGCCAGCAGCTAAAGGCCATATGTGGGACTGCAGCAGATACAGTATTTGGGTGGCTTTGGCCACTTTCAGAAAGCGAGCTCCTGGTCCTGTGCCCATTGGTCAGCCCTGCGCTGGCAGGGTAAGCGAAGACCACTGAAGGGTGGATTTGAAAGTCTCGGGTGTGAACAGACAGGGATTCTGCCTTGAGATCTGCTGGCAAAAATGCTCTCATTTCTTATGAAACAACACTTGTCACCAAATCCGTGAAGGATCTGCCCCATTCAGGAGAAGGGGAGGAAAACTATGGTGTTGTCAGCTCCTCCTTGGCATCCCCCCAAGGAAGGCAGGGAAGGGCTCCCGGCACATATCGATGTACCCGTGGGCAAGGACAGAGCCCTGCCAGTCTCTGCAGAGTGCCTGACTGCAGCAGCCCTGAGCATGAGCTCAGACTTTCCCAGATGGAGATGGCCCTAGGATGGTTCTCGAAGGGGGGGAGGGGGGGAAATTGCTCCGAAAGCATGTAGCTGGCAGTCAGCAGCGAGTGCCCTTTCCCTGATCTCCTTGCCCAATGTGAGCAGGAGCTCCACACGCAGCAAGTCAACAGGGAAATCATGCCCTTACAATAAATCGGTTGTCAATCTAAACAGTTGGATTAACAAGACCTGCTTCAAGCCATCACAGCATTAAAGATGAATCTGTAGTACTCGTCAGGAGGTGAGACCTTGAAGAGAAGTAATACATCTCCATTGACTTCATACTCCATCGGATATTGCAAAAATCCATAAAACAGTTTTAAGACCTGGCAAGCCAATTGCACGTTCTACTGATGACAGCTCTCATCCTCTAACTGGCCACACGATGGCAGAAGAAGCAAAGAACACTGCAAAAATAAGTGTGTTTAAAAAAAAAAAAAGGCAGTGCGGGTTAGCGTCTGTCCCAAGGTTAGTGGGGCGGCTGGCTCCCCCTCCTGCTAAGCTGTCTGCCAGGGACTGAGGTTCAAAAGCCTCCATCGCTGTGAACATTAAAAACAAAGGTTGCAGGACATGAAAACTATTTTGTGAAAGGATTTAATGGGCTGTCCCAAGTTGTGAGTAGTTCACAGCGATCCCTCGGGTCACTCTGTTCGTGCCCTGGTTGGCAGCCTGCTGAGAGCTTGGCTGATGTACTGGATAACGAGTTTTTGAGGCTAGTTGAAGTGGTGATGGGTCCCAATTGAGCTGTATTGGGCAAAATTCTCCCTGGGACCTGCCCCTTGTGGTCCCCTTGCCATGGGGAGGGCACTCCTGGATGCGGGATGGAGTCCCTGCCCGCTCTGTGTGGGAGACCCCTTTGGTACTGCCCGCGCCATGTGCGTTATCTGCACGGGGACTGGGTGTTTGTGGCATTAAAAGGTGCATTAAAAACAGATTCCCTTGTAAAAGACCTGTGAGCTGATACAGTTGCTACCAAATCAGCAGCTGAATCACACAGGCTGTTTCAGGGTGTGAAAAAGCCCAGTCAGGGTTGTTTTGCTTCCTCTCTGTGGGGATGGTTTCTGCTGAGATAGGGGTTTCGCTGCCCCGAGGCCACCGTGTCAGCAGCAAAAGGGGGGATGACAGTTGCCTTGACTTCTCCAGTGAAATCATGCCTTTGGCTGCGCAGGGTAAGTAGGGAGACGGACGCAGTCTGGTCCACGGCAAGATACTATGGTTCTGTTCTGGCTGAGTATGGGAGACCGAATGCTCACCTGTACCTGCTTCCCAGCTGTGCTGACTTCTTGGACTTGCGTCATCTGGGGGCTCCCCGGAAGAGGGTCTCTCTCCAACACCTTGGCCACAGTCAGTGTTGGCAATACATTAAAGATAATTACCTATCTAATGCTTAATTCCAACCCACAGTCTGTCTTGCATTTTAGTTCTAACTCCAGCAAACTTTTTAAAAATAAAGACAGCAGCATTTCAAACTAAACTGGATAGGGGCTGCAATGTGTACAGCATGGGAATCATAAAGACAAGTGTAGCTGCATGGATCCTCTCTTCTGCTGGTGAGACCAACTTCCCTCCTTACCAGTTAATGCAGGTGAAAGATGAGGAGTAACTATACCTGTAGGAACAGACTGAAGAGAAGAATATAGTGCTTTTTTTTTCCTCTATGGGCCAGGCGAGCCAGGCTGCCCTGCCTTTGGAAACATGTAAGTGCCTGGCCCCAAAGGCTCTTGGTTCACTGGGCATCACTGGTCTGTTCAACACCCACCGCAGAGCCCTGCAACAGGAAAAATGGCCGAGAGCAACAAGTCCCTCCTCTAGCTGACACAAACAGGCTAGAAAAACATCAGAAAAATGTCAGAAAAGCAGTGCAAAAGCTGCAGCGTAGTGTCGATCTAACTTTAGTTCTCTGTTTTAGTTTTGTGGGGGAGGGAAGTCTACAGCTAAACTGGTTAGGCATTATATTAAGATGTTTAACAATTTACATTCATTATTTTAAAATGTGTTTGAAACTGCCTCGCATTGTTTTCTGGTTTCCTCTGTTGTGGTTAGGCTTTTGTGCGGAAAGGTAAGTAACAGCACAGCTGCACGGAGAATAGTGGGAAGGTTGCACTTGGGATTCAGATGAGTGCTGGCTGTCCCCTCGGGAGCGCTGCCTTGCTCAGCGGGGATGTGGGAGCCTCCACTGACCCACCTGCTGCTGCCCTGGGATAACTGGGTTTAAAAAAAAAAAACAACCCAACAAAAAACCCAGTAGGCTCCTGCCTGTCCAACACCTGACTGCTATTTTGGTGCTGCCCAGGGCAGGCTTTCTGCGTGAGCTTAGAGATACCGTACTATGTAAAACTGCCAGATAGTTGGTGCTTGAGTAGGGCAAATGTGACTGGTTTTAGCCTTAGTAAAATCAATACGGTACCATTCTTGCTTTAAAAATGCCAAGTGAAAAATCTACGTGTTTTCCAGGTCTCTGGAAGCCCCACAGCTGCTCTCTGGGCCCTGTCATGGTGTAACAAGGTGAGTTGGGCTCAGTTTCCAGGGAGAAGTCTGCTTTAAAATAGGAGCAGCCCAGGCTGCTGAAATGACAGCGGCTCCTGGCTGGCAGGGTCCAGCAGCCTGCCTGCTCCCGGAGGTCCTCGGGGCTGTCGGCAAGGGACAGCACCAGGAAAACTCCCTGCCTCGTTGGCTGGTTTATTACCAGGCAATAACAATGTCAACAACATTGAAATAGAGAAAACATTGAAAATAGAAAACGCAGATTTTTGTTAGGTTGCATCTCATGTCTCTCAATTTTGGTGATTTATGTGGAAACAAATATTCTCCTGTTCTGTGCTCTCTGGACCAGGGAGATGCTCCTTTGAGGAAGCTATTTCAGATGAGCGTTGTTTCTACTCACACATTATCCCAGCCCAGAGGGAAAAGGATCTGGGTTGGCCTGCGTGCTGCCAAAAGGCTGGAGGCACCAGGGGAAGCTGGGCAGTTCTGGGCTCAGGGGCTGCAAAACTGCCCCAGGGATTAGGCTGGGCTTGCCGGCTGGCAGGCTTAGCCACCCAAGGCCGTGCCTGCGGGGTGCTCTCCTGGGGGTGTGCCCGGAGCCTCCTGGGGAGAGTTTGCGGTGGGAAAAACACCAAGGGACCCTAAACACCTTCCACGGTCAGTCACGACTCGGGGAAAGTGCTCCGAGGTGTGTTTATGATATTTGCTTGAGCATCAGGGCGGTGACTGGACTTGTGCATCAGAGGATTATTAGGAGGGCTGTGACATGGGAGGGAGGGGTCCTGCATGAAATATAAAATTGTACCCCGGTGTCTAACTATGGCTGTGGCTCCAGTGGAGGGGTTGGAAGGTGGACAGAAGGGGTCTAACCCAAAGGCTCAGGGGGCTGCAGCGATGATGCCTCTCTCCAGCCCCTGCTACAG
>NW_008824867.1:43181-52096 GCF_000699105.1 Pygoscelis adeliae
CCCCCAAAAAAAAACCAACCCACCACCAAACCCCAAAACCTACAGGAGAGGACTTCTCAGTCCCTGGAAGCACGCACCCAAAATCGCATGGTTATAGGCCACGTGAGATGCAGGGCAGTTGTCGGGGTGCTGCCTGCCGCTTTCCCACCCGCTTCGTGTCCCCAAATACGTTAAAAACCCTCCCGGTGCCACATAAACTACTTAGAGATTTCACCGTGACCTCATTGCTTGGCCTGAACTCTGTAATTACTCATTTTT
Source organism: Pygoscelis adeliae (assembly GCF_000699105.1). Classification (NCBI taxonomy): domain Eukaryota; kingdom Metazoa; phylum Chordata; class Aves; order Sphenisciformes; family Spheniscidae; genus Pygoscelis; species Pygoscelis adeliae. Next base: position 43,440 of record NW_008824867.1, read on the forward strand.
TCCTCTTCCACAGCAAGTGCGGTAAAACCAGTGTTTTAACATCCTTTCGGGAGCTTCTGTTTATTTAGCAGTGTCATTTATTGCGCAGTGCGTAGTTAACAAAGTTCCTCGAGTTTGAACGGCAGGCATATGTTATTAGTACAACGTCTACACCCTTGGAGGTTCAGGAGCTGTTTCCTGAGGCACACTGCACCTCTTGGCACCGGGTTACCTGCCAGAATAATGGGCTCTGCCTGCGGCTGCCCGCAAGGCCAGAACCTCTGGGAGATGTATTTTCACATTCACTTTTATTTTTCAGCAAGCTGTTTGTGCCGGATTTCCAGGCTTTCAGCGCAAGGGACTCTATAATCTTTTTAAGTCTGGAGGTAGCTCTGCAGCAGTTCTGGGGAGAAAAAATGGTTAATTTTCCTGTAGGTGCGTTTGTAGGTTGGACTGCTGTTGAAGACTTTGGGTTAGCCTTGCAGAGAACACACCTACTGCAACTATTGTTTTGCAGCCCGGGGACAAATGTATCAGATCTAATCTCAGCTCTAAACTCAGTCAGAGTTTCTGACTTTGAATTTAGCTCTGCATGGTGTTAGTTGCTTCTTACCCCTCCCTTTGCAGGAGGCTTTTTCTAAGGCGTATCAGGAGGCACTTGGGGTATGAAGCGTTTCTTCTGGAGCCACCGAGTTTGGCTAAAAGCATTTTTAGGTGGCTGCCTCCCACGAGCAGGTACCGGTGGCTGGGGGATCCCACAGAGGTGCCTGGCTGGGCTCTGGCTCCAGCATCCTCCTTGCACGTGAAACGTGACCTCTGCACTGCCTGGTGGTCCCGCACCGGCTCCGTGCCACCTCTTACAGCCCCTCGGCATGGGCAGGGGACATACACCACTGCTGGGGCGTGATGTCCACCAGAGCGGAGAAGAAACAGTCCTGAACACTGAACCCAGGTATTTCTAACTGCTTTGTTCAGGGCTGAACGGTTGCAGCATGTATTTGGAGGGTTAGAGGTAGTTTTCTGGTTAGAGGAACAACTGCTTGGGGACTCTGAAGCGCACCAGGGCGACTGTGGTGTTGCTGAGGGTTGTTGGACACATTTTTTCCGTCTACTAGCTTTGCAAGCGGCGTTTGAGCAGCAACGAGCTGTGTTTGTTATCAGGCTAGTGCAGGTGGCATGGCTCCCTCCGGCCTTGGGCAGATAGCAGCTCCTGCCACCTGCCATGCTGCTGCGGCTCTGCCCCGTCCCCAGCCCTGCGGGTCTCCCAGGAGCCAGCTGGGTTTGGGTTGGTCCCCCCTCTTGCTCTGTGGGAGGAGAGGACAGCCCATGGTGACCTCCACAGAGGTATCCCCAAGGCGCTGTCTTGCCCTCAGTCCCGTATGGGTGGCACGGGGCTTCAAGCGATGCTCGTCTTGTGGCAGTGGCATTGCAGAAAATTCACTGCGGTTATTAAAGGCTGCAGATTATCTGACACTTAAGATCCCATAGGGCTACTCAGACAAATGTCACCTCTCCACTGCGTGGTCTCTGCCATAGGTTCATAAATACCAACGGATATTAAAAGTCCTGTTTCCAGATGTATTTCCCTGCTCGGGCACGATGAATGTACTTTGCCCTATCAACGTGACTGTTATGTGGCTCCGTTTCTCCCTCCCATAAACTGTTTTATCCTGGATAGGGTATGAAACAGGATGGTAAAAAGAGCAAGAGGGGCAGAGTGGTGTACGTGGTTCTGCTTTGCTACCCCAAGGTACAGACTGATGCTCTCTGCAGAAACAAGTTGGATTCTGAACTTCAGTTTACACCGCTGAAATAATCCCTGCCCAAAGGGGAGTCAGGCCGGGATCGCTGCAGGGAGGCAGGATTGAACTGCCACAGTTAAGCCACTTTCAGGAGATACTGTCAACCTGAAATATAACTTTAATTCTCTTTTGGAAATGGATTCTGGCATTTGAGTCTTATTTTGAGTCTCATGCTGCTTGTACGGCTGTTGTGGGGAGGATGCGGGAGTAGAGTGGGGAAGTGTGTTGGTAACCAGGGGAGGGTTTGGGTCTGTCTCCTTATGCTGGGCTCCTTGCAGGAGTGGGGCGAGCACTGCCCACTTCCAAACTTGCTTGGCAGACACCTGGGAGTCAGAATTGCTGGTCCCTGTGTCGTGCATCAAAGACAATGTGCTTTTTTTCGTTAAATTACTTTCCCTGGATTCTTCCGAAGCACGCAGACAGCCGTACCTCCGGGCCACAGCTACGCACCACAGCTCTGCCGATGCCGCAGGGCCGGTGCTGTTGTAAGAACTAAGAAATGCAGAAAGAAAAGTTACCGATGTCCCCACTGTTTTCAGTTTCCCCCCTCATTTGCTTTTATTTAAGGCTGGTCTGGAAGCGAGCCCCTGGAGCTGTCACCCTGCTCATGGTGCAGGAAGGCTGGGGTGGGGGGGAAGCACCCCCAAGTGCTCTCCCTCCGCTCAGGGTGCCCAGCGCTGGCTGAGCCTGCGGGCCAGTGCTCGCTTGTCGTAGCATTGCCGCCTGGGTCTCTTGCCTCTGTGGTTAGTGCGGGTCCTCGCTCTGGTATTTTCCTATTCTTGTGTAAAATCCAGGGTAAGAAAATAACAAACAGTCCCTAATCGGGAGTAGAATTCTTTGCTTTGTGTGTTTGTGCAGTGTCTAACAACAGGACCTTAGTTTTGTTATTCCCTTTTAATTAAAATACCTCGGGGCCTGATCCTCTTTGCAACCCGTGCCCTGGTAAATCCCTGCTGTTTGGCAAGTGCTGGGCTGGTCCTCAGCTGTTGGCTCTCGAGAACATTTGCTTGAGGTTGGGGGAAAGAAGATGCCTCTTAGGTGCGGGTGCAGTGCTTCTCCCTGGCTTGTGACTCGGTGCCTTTGCCTTGCTGTAGGCTGATAAGGATGGTCCCTTACTGGTCTTCTCCTGGGGTCTCTGTCAGGTCTCTGCTGTGTGGCTGCCAGCAATGGGGGTACCCCCAGGTTGGTTACGGGGCTGTGTGGGGTCTCCCGCCCTCCTCTCCCTGGGACTCGTCAGCTCCCCCGGGTCAGGATCTGTCCCTTGGTGTCCCTGCTGAAACGGCTCGGGCTTGCCCGCTTCACAGCGGAGGGACGGTAAGGAAAGCGAAGAGTGTTTGCTTTGTGCAGCCCTAAAACCAAGGAGCTGCCTTTGCAACCGACTGTTACTCCTAATTTGCACGCTTGGTGCTGCTTTCATGTGGAGCTTTTCCATCTGGAGTTCATTTTATCTAATTAAAAAAAATTGTGTGCAAACCACCACGAGGTAGGGTTGCAGGGGATGGGCACTCGAGCCGGGCTTTAACGTCACCCGTGGCTTGTCACCTCTGTGGGGGCTGCCCCAGCCAGGCTCCCCGGGCACTGCTTCGCCACTTGCTTGGCACCCCCCGGCTGCGCCCGCTGTGCCGCTGTTGTTCTGCGGACAGCAGGGGAGGGTTTCCCCTGTTAAAGCGCTTGTGAGTGTCACAAACTTCCTTTCCAAATCCTTACCCTTCCCGAAGCGGTGGGGGGACGGATCCTGTCCCTGCGGGTGGGGGCTCACCTGTACATGAGCGGTGCCTGGTGTGAGGTTCGGAGCTCCATTTGGGCTCTGCTGTAGTTTTGCAAAGCCCCTTTGGATTTTTTGAAGGTTGTCTCACCCCAAGTGACCCCTAACCCCACCCATGGTGGGGGGAAGGCTGGTGCTGCCAGGAAGGGGGGTTTGGGTTGGGATGCTCCACCGCGCCCAGAGCCATCAGCAGGACCAGCACGTGGTGCTTTGTCCCCTCGTGTCCCCAAAGCCCTGCCTGGCCCCTTTGGGGAGGAACAGAGGCGGAAGGAAGGCCCTGGAGAAGGCATGTGTTGACTCAAGAGGCGTGTGCCGGAGGTTGGGGAGATGATTCGAGCCTGGGAAGGAGCAGGGCAGGTCCTACCTGCACCCGCATTGAGACCTATTCAAATGGCAGAAAATAAATGGCCCAAAGTCACTTTTTAGAAGGGAAATAAATTCCCCGTGCCTGCAGTTGGCAATGGGGAGTAGGTGAGGAGGGGCGTGGGGAGAGCCCCTGGGGCGCACCAGGCAGCACGGGGGCTGGCCACTGCCGGCTGCTGCCCACCCCGACTCTGCCCAGCTGAGGGGGATGCTGGAGTACGTCTTGTGGGAGATATCTGAGTCTGGGCTGGAGGATGCCGATTTATACTCCTGTCTTCAGTTTTTGCAGCAAATGTGTAATAAAGTCTATTATGGGACACAGAGTACATCTGTGACTTTCTTTCACGCTTGCTTTTTTTTTTTTAGGGAGCGTGAACCAAACATTACATCGTGTGATTGCCGTTCCAATTCTAATAAGAAAGAAGAGCATAGGTAGGAGTTGGAAGCCTTGAGAACTGGTTGGGGTTTTTTTGCCCAATTCAGCCATGCTAACACCTTGAGAGTGAGGCTGCAATGTCAAATACCTTGTACCCGACTGCCAACTTCTGCAAGAAGCGTTTTGCTTTCATTAATGTGACAAAAACCCACAAGTAGCAAAGGTTGGGGCTGGGGTGCCTCTGTGACACTGGGTGGCAGTTCTGCATGGAGAAATCCCACACTTCAAAAGAGTGTGGATTTTAATGAAGCGACTCGAATTTTTCATGAACGTTGCTGGAATTTATTTTTTCACGTGTGTTTAATGCGGTAACGGCGTTTCACACGCTCAGGACCAGTTCCCCTATAGCAGCCGGAGGGCAGCCCAGGCTTGACCACAGAGAAGACAACAGAGGCTCAAAGTGGGAACCTGGAGCTGCAAAAGGCTTTTCCCCAGGGCTGTAATCCCTTTTTGAGGCCCCTACCCTGGAAAATGGGGATACAGGAGTTTCTCAAATTCCCGTAACCGTTTCTCTTGAACATTGCAAAGCAGTCTCCTAACCGTAGCCTTACTGCAGAAATAGCTTAACCATTTAGCTAAAAATAAATAAAAATCAAACAAAAAAACCTAGCCTTGGACAAGCAGCTGCATGGAAACGTTCATGCATGCAGTTAAAGTTTGGAGAGGTTAGAAATTGCTGTAAGGAGGGACTGGAAAGCACCGGTCAAACATTAATGATAAATGGTGCTGCCAATTAAACCCATCGTGTGCAGAAACTTTTCTGTGGAGAATAACACGCGTCTCGAGGCTGTATTTTATTCTTCACTCGAAACTGTTTTTGTCTCCAGTTGGTATTTTGCTAAGAATAATAATGATTGTCTGGGCTGTGCGGGGAAGGTTCGGAGCTGAACTGACTGAGTTGCAGCTGAAGGCATGGCAATTTGCTTTTAACAATAAAAATTGTAAAAGCAAACAGGCCATCTATTAATAGCAGGCTTTTCAGCCTTGCCTTTAATTTCATCCTGTTGCCTTTGGTTTATGCACTTCCTTTCCAATTAAAACTGCTGCTTTCTGGCTGTAACCGTTGATGTCCTCTCTAGTGGGGAGATTTTTTTTGAAACGTTAGTTAAAAGCAGAGCTGGTGGAGAGCGAGCATTACTGGAGTCTCTCAGCCGGAAGAAACCTTCACCCCAAAATGAGTTGTTCTGCCAGTGACTGTGTTTTTAGCAATGCAGGTTGGGTCCCTGTGAGCATCTTCCTCCCATGGTAACCACGCTTGCATCTCTTATCTGCAGCAGCGTGCAACAGAAAAACCAGCCTTTGGCTGCTAATTCCTCGGGGTGTGGGACTCTGTGCCCCCTTGGGGGACTTTAACCCGCTGTCCTTGCTGAGAAAACGGAGGGGTGGCCAAGCGGGGGGACATCCCTTGTGATACCTGCGGCTGAGATCTGTCTGCTGGAGGAGCTGGCATTGCAGCGGCAGGGGTAAGGGAGTCACCGAGCTGCTCAGCCTGGCTGGGGTGTCTGGGAAGTGTGAATTTTTCAAGGAACTTGGACACAGGCTGAGCGAGCGCACTATTAACCCGTTTGCCTTTCCCTGAAAATGTTTGCTCAGGGGATTTTTCAAGGGAGTTTCCTGTATTTAGTTGTGTGTAGGAAGCGGGTGCTGAGGCCGGAGGGCAGCACGGAGGTTTTCCTGCATGGCTCGGCCAGGCACTTTGGTGGCCTTCTGCCCAAAAGTGTCCCCCAGGTCCCCCCACCAAGCCCTGCCCAGGGGAGCGGGTTAGGTTACGGTGGGGAGCAGTCGGCAGCTCTTGCCCTGTGCTGGGACAGGCTATCCTGAGGTGATCTTAGAAAACACCTTACCTACGGGTTTAGACTGAAATCTGCTTCTCATTGCTCATCTCAGAAATATTTACGTGCTTGCTGAGGTCTGGTGTTGGGAAGGATGGGCTGGTTTTTGCCTAGCAGGTTTTGCCAGTGCTGTACGCAGGCTGTTGTGGACTTCACCTGCCTGTGCTCTCCCCAGCCAGCAGATCTGCGTCCAGACCTGGGCTTTGAGCTCTGCAAATGATTCATTCCACTGTGTTGGAGCCGGGAGAACCCTGCCGCTCACCTGCAGCCTCTGCCCCCCCTCTCCCCGGCTCCCTCATCTCTTGCAAGTAGACAGTATCTTTATTTTTTCTCCTATTTTAATTGCCAAGTGATACTGAGGTTCAGTGTTTTTTAGTGTCTTCCCTTATTCGCCCAGAGATTTGCAGTTTTCTCTAACTTGTGGGGACCGTGCAGATGCTGGGCTGCAGGCGGGGCTGACCCCCGGCAGCTCGGGGTGCCAGGCTGTGGCTGTTTGCTGCCCGCTGGTGATGAACCGCTGCCACTCAGGAGCCTCACGCCGCTGGGTTGTTGTTAGCGGCAAGCGCTGTATGAAGGACACGTCGGTGAAGTGTGCTGCGCTGCGCTCAGACTGCGTCTTGCCTTTAGGGACACCGTGCCAGGCGGAAAGTGTGTCCGACTCACTGGAAGTGGGTAATAAGGACACGGCTGCTCATGTTGCTGGTGATTGTAGGCCATTTCTGGTTTGGTTTTGTTTTTTAATTATTATATAATAATCTCTCTCCTGTAGTTTTGCTCTCCTGTGATTCCCTGCACCCTTTCTGCAGGCTGGCTCTACGACCGCAAGGCAGCCCCAGCTGCTTTCAGTGTAACCATTGCATTGCAGTTTGCTGGATTCCTTTGAGGTATCCAACATCTGACCAGCGGGTTGTTCACTGGTGTTTGCCTGAACTGGTTAACATTTGATTTGGGCAGTTAGTATTTTGCTTTTTGTAATAAACTTGACTCCAAGACATGTGCATGGAGCTGTTACGTGGGTTGCCATCACCCTTTCGTGGTAGGAGAGCGATGCCGGTACTGCCTGTACGCCGCAGGGGACGGGCAGTAAGTGGCAAAGCTGCTTTAAAGCTTAGTTTACTAATTTGTAGCCTGGGGAAATGGTGAAATTTTCCTGTTTTAAAAGGTCTCCTCCGGCCCCTGCCCTCGCCCGGCTCCTGCCTGGCAGCGGCACGGCTGCTGGGTCAGGAAAAGCCTGTTCTGCCCGGAGGCTGCAGTGACTTCAAGATATACGTATATATGCATTAAATATACATGTATGCAATATATACGCATTAAATATGCATCTATGCAATATATAGATGCATTAAATATATATATTTATATTTGCTTATGGGCTCTTTCTCTTTGGCTTAGCCAAAATCCAGGGAGCTGCCGGCCGGTGGTTGGCACAAGGCGCCACTTTGATGGCTGTAAAGTGCATTTGGACATCGAGCTGTGCGCCCGCAGGCTGGGCAGCGGGGCTGGGTGGGGAGAGGAGCCGTCGATGCACTAGCAGGGGGCTCGCTGGTGGAGGGGAAGCAGTCCTGGCTTGTGCTTTTTTTTTGACATGTTTTTCATGCTGTCATAGGGACGGTCGCTGCCCCGGATGCTGCTCAGAACCAATACCCTGTAAAACTCTTTTTTCAGTCCATCTCTCTCGGGCACCTGTTGCATCTTGCTGACTCCAGTCATTTGTTTCCCAAAACTTCGGTCATTTTGTTTGAGATTGAATTCCAACCGAAACCAATTCAATCTAAAAGCATGCCCGCTCTTGACATCCAGCCATAATTGATAGCGGTTCTAGTTCAGAGACATTTGTCCTGTTCTCCTTAATGAAAGCTTAATGCACTTATTTTTGATCTGTCTGTTTGTAAAGGGCTTTTTGTTTTCCTCCTGCAGCAGAAAGGAGGGGTAAGCACCTGCGAGGCTATCACAGCCGGGTATTTTGGGAGCAAATTGGGCTCGTTATTTTTGTTCACAGCTTGAACAAGATTCCTGTTAGCCTCTTTTGTGGCCTTGGATGAGCAATGCTTTTCTGTGGGCTTTTTGCTCTGTGATTTCAGCTGAATTTTGCAGGATCTGTAAGCGAAAGAGCCCTTGGTCTGGCCCCAGCCTTGCTTTTGTAGGGGCGGAGGGCTTGGTAATTTCTAGCTGTGTATTTTCAAAGGGTCAGCAAGCAGTCTTTACATCTGGCCTATCTTAAAGTATGCTGTACACCTTAATAAGATTTTGTAAGACTATTAAAGTGGAAAACGGAGGCAATGCTCACTTGGCAGATGTAATTTTTTTGCAGTATTGTGGCAAATGCACTGATTTGCAAAACAGGGGGATCCTATTTTTCTTGTACAGTACAGGATCTAGAAAAGCTGAGTAAGATGTGCAACAGGCAAGACTAGACAATTTGAAGCATTTCTTTGGTATTGCAATCCAAGATCTTTTCAGCACTAATAAAAATTAAGTAC
>NW_008824867.1:52199-70653 GCF_000699105.1 Pygoscelis adeliae
ACGTACACCACTGCGGGAAATTTAAATGGGGGGGGGGAAATCCACTTTATGAGCAGCCCTGCCATCTTTTATTATGATTTCTGTGTAATTCCTCCCCAGCGTTCGCACAAAGCCAAGCAGCTGCTGCCTGTTGGGACCAGGGGTGATGTGAGGTCCTGAGCACTGCTCGGGGCTGGGGGGGCTCGGGCTGTGCCAGGAGCGCCTGCTCGGCAGCAGCCCTGCTCTTACAGGGGCTGCAAAGCCAAGCTTAAAATGCAATATTGATTTTTTTTTTTGTTTTTGTTTTTTTTTGGCTCACAGGATGGTGTTTTGCATGCCGGTTTTTGTTCACTCGGAGTTGTGGGAGGTTTTTATTTTTTTAAACCCACCCCCCCCTCCCCCCTTCCTTTCAGCTCACCTTTTCTTATAAATGTTTGCTGAGGTAGGGAACGCAGTAAAATTAGCTGCAATGGCCAGAGGGCTGTTGTCCTTGTATCACCCAAATTAATATTCTGGAGCACATCATTTCCGCGGGGCGGTTTCTTCCAGTGCAGTTGAATGGATGGAAGTGGGACTTTCCACTTGACAAGCACAATTCCGGTAAGTGCAGGGTGGGAAGATCAGATGCGCAGAGAGAGGAAACTTTGGGTGAAGGCGCTTGTCTTGATAACTGTGAGAGCAGGAACGCCCTTATCCCAGTGCCTGTCTAGGGAAGGCGGTGGGATGGGATGGGGATGGCCGTGAGTCATCTCCCGGTACGCTGCCCGGTTCTCCCGCGCAGGAAGGGCTCGCTTCTGCGGCTGACGGTGCCGGGATGGACCACACCGAAACCCCTCGTGCACCGAGCCTGGCGTACTGGGGCCACCTCAGACCTTATCTCCAGGTCCCTGCGGATAAGCAGATTTCCCTCCCGCTGCAAAACTTGGCTGCTGTGCCACTGGCTTTGCTCAGCATGGGTGCTCGGTCAGCCCGGGCAGCGTGTGCTTTTTGCTGCAGCTACTTTACCCAGCCTGGCGGGAACATGAGCCAAAAGGATTTCCTGAAGATAAACAATTCTAGGCCACATGTTGAGGGTTTCTCTCCTGACTGGGTGGATTGCACTGATCCAGTATCCTAGTGTAACTGCCTGCAGCCCCAAGGATAAATCTGTTGGTTACTGTAGTATCCGGAGAAGAAAATACTCCGAATGGCATCTGGGGCACGTGGAGCTGGTTTTGGCTGTGGAGCAAGGGGTGAAGTAGGTGATTTCTCTCTCTCTTCCCCCTTTTATCTCCTGCTACTTCTGTGGAAACATTTCTCTGCAGCACAGCAAGGGGAGAGTTAGAAAACCACAGCTTTTACTTTTTTGGAGTGGAAAAACTTAATCTGAACCAGCGTGGACGAGCAGCATGGGGGGGGGCTGGGACCTTGGACCTTGGGTACCCATTGCAGGGGCTGATGGCACCCCACGATGCTGGTGCAGGGCTCGGTCACCCCCTGATGCCGGTCTGGGGCTTGGCCACCCCCTGCAGCCTGGCCCTGCCCTCCCATCCCGCCCGGTGGCTGTCGCGTGGGAAATACGACGGCCTCCCTGGGGGAAAGCTTGACCTGGGGGGGGATGGGGGCTGGGCAGGCCTGGGTACCAGCCCCTGCTTCTGGGTTGCTGCGGTGATGTACACCCTGGCAGGGGGGACCTGCAGCCTCTGCCCCCGGCGGGAGGGCGGCCAGGCGGGCTGGCTTCCCGGGGGGAAAGGGAAGAAACTGCTCTGGGAAACGGGCTCCTCGCCAGTCAGCCGGCAGCCCGGCTCTGAAATGCTGGGAAGACTTAGAAAGGGGAGAAATGTCTTTAGGTGGCAGAGGTCAGAGTAACATCTGGCTGAGCTGGGATGCATAACGTAGTATTTAGGGCTTTTATTTGTTTCCATAACTGAAGAGCTCAGGCTTTCAGAGGACCAGAAAGCAACGAGAAAACCAACAAATTATAGCTCTGCTGGCTGATGCAAGCATTGACAATTGCAAACTTGGAGGTTTTTTTCCAGTTTGCTCCTACTTTGATTTTTGTCAGGGCAAATCACTGCTCTGCAGAGCTTGCTGCCCTGCTAAAATAGCTGCCGATGAGCAGACATATGTGCACAGCTTGAGCTGGGGAAGGGAGGGAGGAAGAGGTTTGAAGACGGGAAGGCTTTGTTCTATTTGGTTTGTGGCCTCTACAAAACGTTTGGACTCTTATTCAAAGTCCTTTTTCTGTTCTCGAGTCTGAAGTGTTCCTATGAGCCTGAATTTGATATGCCGGCAGCACGCTGGTCAAACTTTTCTTTTTGACTGCCAAAAATAAAAATATGCTGCCTGCATTTCAAGATGAGCGATGGTTTCATAACCCTGGCTGCCAACAGGGCAGGGAAAAAGAGTTGAGATCCTGAAAACTTCCAAAGGTCGGTGGTTATGTTTGAACAGGAGCAACAGATTATCCACAAAACGGCAGCGCTGAAGTAATGCTATCCCAGTCGATACCTGCTGTCTTCGGTCTGGGTTTGGCTTTCTGCATCATATGTGAACCTGACTTTCTGCAAAGCGCTGCTGAACTGAAGCTGTGATTAGGGACGATGTGGCATATTTGCTGGGAAGATGCAGTACTGCGTGATTTGTGGCTAGGCTGCCCTCAGATGGAAAAACACGACCAAACAAACCAAACCAAACCCCACATCAAAAAAGCTCTTTTTGGCTGTCAACCCTGTGCGTGGCACTCCCCGAGTCCGGGAGAGGGCTGGGCCCTCCTGTAAATTTATTATTTGGGGAAAAACACCCTTGTATTTCCTCTCTCCGCCCATCTTAAATCATTCAAGTAGCCCTTTTCCCCGTTCTCCCCGCCCCGCCGTCTCTCTGCTTTTATTGGTGGCTTTGTTGGCTAAGTCAGCTTTTCCAGGAAACTCAGCCTGGTTGGGCTCTGCTGTTCTCCAGTCCCTCGTCCTTGGTGAAGGTGACCTTCCTGCAAGCCCACATGGTGAGGCAGCACGTCCTTGGGACAAAGGAGACATGGGGATGGGCTCTGGCAGGGGCCCCTCGTGTCGCTGGACGCACCCCGACTTGCGTTAAGGATGGTGCGACCTGGGTCGATGATGCTCTGCTAGAGCACATCATCCGCCGCTTTGTCATCCCCAACAGGGGACCAGGGACGAGGTCTGGGTGTTGAGCCCCATCATGTGCTGACCATGGTCTGAAAAAAAAGTATTGGTCCTTTTCCCATGGCTCCTCTTTTGCTCTTGCTTGTTGTTCTGCCTGGTCTGGGGGCTCGCGTGGTTACCCCCTGCTGCCCCCCGCACCTCGGCTGGAGCCGGCTTGCCCCCGGCAGTCACTCCTTGGCGACACTGTTCTTTCTCTGCTTGAAATATCAGTAGGAGCTTCAGCCTCAACGGGGGAGAAGGAATACTGGTTTAAATTTCAACCTTTTGCTTTCCCAAGGTACTGGCTTTCCCTCTTCCACTTGGGGATGAGCAGCAAAAGTCCCCGCCGGTGGGAAACGAGCTTGGAGCTGTGCTCACCTTCAGCCCTTTCTCCTGGACCTATGAGCTCTTAGTATTTTAAATGTAATGTTGTTTTTTTTTTCCCTGAGGACTGTGCATGTTATTGATCCTTTCCCGCAGGCGTAGGGGAGAGCGGTGGCGTTGATCCCGATCGATGGAGTTCTCTCTATAAATCGAGACATCTGCCTAAAAATGTGGTCGGTGTGGGTAAGCATAATCCGAGCTGCTAAATTATTAAGGGTTTTCTCAAAGCATCGCTTGTACTTGCATAGAAATGACTAAGGACAAAGAGTAATAGAAAAATTGGCAAGAAAAATTTCAATTAAAAATATATCGGTTGGGCAATGAGGTCGGTGTGCTGAGCGACTTTCCGAGACTGCCAGGCGGTTTGGGGAGTTTATGGTAAATTTACAGAGGCTTCTTAAAATTGTGGATGTGTTTTTCTTGGTTCTTCTGGGGCTAAATGAAACGGGAGCTAGAACAGGCTGTTTTGGGAGGTGGTATTTTTGCTGGCTTTTTTTGTAAATCAGGTCGTCTTCTCTACTACTTTTATGATAAATGGAACAATACAGGAGTGATTAGACTTTAAACTATTCATGAGATCCAAGACAAGTAATGTGATTTAATCTTTCGTCTGCATATATTTAATATAAGCTGTGATTTCATTCAAATGTTTGAGCTTTGTACTTGTACTGTGTAATTATCTCTGGTTTTAGCAGACGACTTTTTTTTTAAAATGCCTGTGGTTTTTATTAGATCTTTTTTCTTTAAGTTATTTGTGTTTACTTTGTGGCTTGAACATATCTTCAGCAAACAGAAAAGGAGTTTCTTTTGATGGGTTAGTTCTGGTTTAGGTGCTTTCTGAAACTGTAGTAAATCAAATGGTGGGTTTTTTTTTTTTCCCACCACTATTTTTTTCTGGAAATGGGGCCAGCAGGTAGCACAGACACTTGTTTTCCGTATGGGGGACATAATTAAACACTGTGTTTTGCAGGTGCCCTAGAAATAGCCCACTTAGAGTGGCTCCTTGTCAACGGCGGCTGCAGAGCCCAGGTTCACCTCTCCTGTTGAACTCTGTCTAACTCCATTAATTTTTACCCAGGCTTGCTAATTTTTACCCAGGTTTGCAACTTTTATCAAGTGCCGGCCGGGTCCTGTACATGGTGCTGTACATGGATTCCCAGAAATTTGGGAGGGCGAAGGGTGAAGAGGCGCCTCTCCAGGAGGCAGGTGGGAGCTGTTGTGCTGGGACAGGACACGTTTGTGGGAGAAGGGCGCAGATGGAGAGGGGAAGAGGCACAAGAGGCGTGCTCAAACTCAGGTGAAGAATTTGGGGAGTGCTGTGGGCTGCAAATGTAATTCCGCCATCTCTACGTAACGCTCCAACAGCTTCAAGTCATAAACGATGTTGGGTCGTTAGCTGCATCCATGGACTTCTTTAGCCTTGGTCTGATGCCTTCAAATTGTACCTGTTCCTAACTTCTCAAAGACAAGTTTATAGCAAAACACCAAGCCTCAGCTAACCTTCCATGGGCATATTGATGTGTGTAGATGGGCTTTTTAAATTTGGACAACGTAAGAAAATCGCCATTATCCCTAATGCCTTCTTTTCAGAACTGCTTCTTCTGGCAATAAGTGGGCTTTATACAAAGTTGAAAGTACAGGAAGGTTGGGTTACATCGAAATGTTGTACAGAAATACGTGCTGTATCTGAATTTCTCCATGGCATGAGGAAGACTGTAGCGCGGCAGCAGCGCTTTGCCCTGCCGTGCGTGCAGCAGAGCATGCGCGCCCGCATCGGTGGCGACAATGCGGTTATTCATTACTGCAGCCTGGGCGCCTGGTCCTGCCCGAGGTGGGAAGCGAAGCCAGAGAGCTGCCAGCTTGGGAAGATGTTCCTGGCAGAACAGCTTTGCTAGCCTCATCTTTATCTCCTGTGATTTGTGTTTGACTCTCTGGCTGTTGTCTTCCAGCTGAGCTCCTTCAGGGGAAATTGTGTTTGGATGCCCTGCTGAGAGGTTGACTTGCTGATGGGCTTGGTTAGACATTGGGGAAGTGGAGCAGGAGCCCTGAACCGAAGCTTGAAACATTGCAGGAGAGACCTGCATCTTTGGGGCTGATCTTCGAGTGATGCAAACAGGATAGTGGCTCTTCTCAAAAATAACTCCTTCTCTCCCTCCTCTCGATTCCCGAGGTGTGCGGTGTCCCCCAGCGTGCTGCTTTGTGTCTGCCCGCTGCTGGGAGCTCTTCTGGGTTGCTGGGGCACAGTACGGCAGAGAGGGGACTGGGGTCACCTACCAGCATCCGCAAATCCTCATGGCTTGGTGGGAGGATGCAGTGCGGCTTCCCACTGCGCGGTCCCGAGGCCGTGGGCAGTCTGGCACCGCTAATCCCTACGGATAGCTCTGGTTCTCCCAGCGCTCCTGTAAACACCATGCCTTGGGCAGAGGGAGGTCATAAAGTGCATATGGGGAGGTTGCAATTGTTTATTTTCTTAAATAATCCTTTAGGCATGCCCGGCTCTAAACAGCAGAAGAAACTCTGGCTTTTGCTTGCACCACTTGACTCCTGCGCCCTGTAGCACGGGCTTTATAAAACCCCACCAGGCAACGAGGCAGCTGTTTGAATTGTATCGTAGTAATATTTTCATTTTTTTTGCCATCAGAATTAAAATTTTTGATGAAAGACGGTCGGGAAAAGTCGTCTAAATCCTCTCCCTGCTAATCTGCATATTTTATAATTTTCCCAAAAGCCTGGCAGTTACTCCCTAAATCTCCTCTTAAGTCTCCATTGAGAGCCGTTATTTAGATTTAGCAATCTATTAGCAACCCGGCGAGCTGTTTGAGGTGGGCTTGTCAAAATAAGAGCTTTTAATTGCTGAGCTGAGCCACCGCCTCTCGCCACGGGCGTCGTTGTGGTGTGTGCTTGCTTTCTGGGAGGTGGAAAAAGTGGAGAGAGGTGGCGTGAAGCCTTCCAGCTGCTCGCACGGCTGCGTGACGGTGTGATGCTGTGGGATGGGCAGGGGAGTGGGAAGTGAAACGCCGGGAGTGGTGGGAGTCTGGTTAGACCACAGAGCGAGGACTTCTCCCTGTGCTGCCACCGCAGAGGGCTCTGATGCACCGTGGAGGGGGTTGCCGTCATCTTTGTAGGAGATGCTTCAAATAAATAACTGAAGGGGAGTCAAGGGGTGACAGCCCACCTAGGACTTGGTGGTGATAACTGGGTGGGGCTCGGTCAGCTAACACACCACACCTGGGATTTGGGTTCTCTTCTGCTCTGGGGCTTCACATGCTCCAGGTTTTCCATGGCTAACTATGGATAGTCTTGCAGAGTAAATACTTGTGTATATTTTTCCAGGAGTGTTTTAACCAGAGCTTTGTTGCTTCTGTGCCAACGTGTGTGTTTGGCAAACCCTCACCTCCACTGCTTCCCACCGCTCTGCCAGCAGCGCAGGCAGGGGAAACTCCCGTTTCGTCCCCGCGCTGGAGGGATGCTCGCCAGGGACACCCGGCTCCGGCTCCTGCCTGGGGACTTCAGCCTTGGGAACAGTCTGTCTCCGCTCCCCAGTGCTGCCGTGGTGTGGATGAATGGCTCTGCCTCTCACTCCCAGGGTGCAGGTTGGTGAGACCTGCAGCTGCCACCTCCATAATGCAGCAGATACATCAGGGAAACTTTTTTTGGGTCTAGTTTCTCATTCAGAAGATGTGCCATTTGCTGCTGCAGGTGGTGATGATGAGGCTGGGAGTGTGGTCAGCCCGTGCTGGGGTGGTGGCATTCCCTAGCTGGGAGTGTGCGCCTGCCCGATCCATGTTTGGGGAGCCGGTTGTGCCCGGTGGAGGTGGGAGCAGCTGCCGGGGGTGCTGGCGGCTGCTGCTGGCTCTGCATCAGGGCGGCGCAGGGATGCGGTGCAGGGGTGGGAGAAACTTTCTTCTTCTGCTCTAAGCGACTGCTGCTGGAGGTTTGAGGACGGCTGTAGTGAGAGTGGTCAGCACACTGAACCGGGTTTAGGCATGGTGTAAAAACGCTTCTTTAATTAAAGATGCTGCAGACATGGGTGGGGAGCAGGAGGAAGGGAGAGCTGCTGCTTCGTTTGGGCAGGCCCTACTCCTGGTGCAACAGGATCCATTCAATTGCTGCTGCTCCAGGTACGGGGATTAGATTGGTTTAGATTTTTATTTTTTAGCTTTTTTTTTTACACTTTCCCTAAGCAGCGGTTAATCCCGGGTCTTGCTGTCTTAGCGTGGTTGTTTTCAGAGCACCTTTTCTCTAGCTGGCTTTTGCTTGCAGCTTGACAAGCTGCCTGCACCGGGCCCTTTGGACAACCGGGATGCTGAGCCGGACTCAGGGCACGCCAGGAGCATCCGCCCGCAGCAGGCTGAGCCCGTACCGGACAGCTGACACGGGACAGCGATTCGGCATTTTTGGCACCTGCCCTGGTGGGGTTTCAAAGCAAACAAGCTCTAGGGTTGAGGATTAATGAGACTAAGTGGAGTATGAACAGTATCTGCTGGTGTTTTAGCAGCCCTGCTGCCTGTTAATGCCCTTGAACCATGAACAGTGACAAATGTTTTCCCCGCTCATGTTTTAAAATCCAAAACCTTAACTCTAAGAAAACCTTAGCCTGGCCTAAGAAGACCCTTTTTCCCCAACTTCATCTCCTCTTAGTAGGCATTTTAAATTCACTTTACGATTTTAAGTTCAACTTGCAAAACGCTTCCTGGTGTCAGCCCAGTCTCCTCCCTCAGCTGCAAGCATCTGTGGCAGAAACGCTTTGTTATATGCAAGGTGGAACTTGGACAGAACAAAAAGCTGATTTTTAAACTATTGCACAGTTTTGTTTCTTTTGAAAACAGAGGTTTCTAATCGATCGAGAACCTTGCATGTGCTTGGCAGCTGGGAGCTGGAAGCTGATGGAAATGGAGCCCATGGTGTTGCCCTGTCCACCTGAGAGCCCTCCTGAGGGCTGCAGGCACTGGCAGGGACCCGCATCGCCTCTGCCTTGTCACAAGTTTGCAAGTGTTTTTAAATGAAGTTATAGGAAGTTGGAAATTCAATATTGAAGAGTTACATTTAATTAGAAGAGCACTGTTACTTTCAGTATATTCAGATACCTTGTTTACTATGTGTTATTTTAACACACTCTCCATTGGATTGGGAGGACCCATCTTTAACTTGCCGGGTGCCGTGACCTCCCCTGGGAAGCCTGCAAGGGCCACAGCGATGGCTGGGTCTCTGCTAGAGCCCCGTGTTGCCGGTTGCAAGTATCTCTCGTGGCTTCATGCAAGGGGATGCTCTCTTCCTGTGGAGCTGCCCTGCTTCCCCTCTGTTTGAGTTTATTCTGCTGCAATTCCCCTCATCCTTCCCCTGGCTGCTGTGGAGCAGAGGGGCTGTCGTCCAGCTCCTGTGACACCAGGTTCTCAATCACCTGTGACATCTCATTCTGCTTTAAAATAAACCCCCAGCAAGACAAGCTGGCTATCCCCAGCACCCCACGGGTCTTTTTGAGGAGTTTGTGATGTAAAACTGTCTGCTTCATTATCTCTGGTTTTATCTGAGATTTTAAAATAGCAGAAGTATACCTTTTTTTTTTTTTTTTTTTTTTAAGCTAAATCCCAAGTCTGCATGCACCAGTGCGGTGGTGAGACATTTCAGGTGGACTTGAGGGTTTGACAGGAGAGCAAGTGTAAAGGAGAGTGCAGTTTCCATCGTCCTCCGTGGGGTCCTGGGGTAAAACCTGGAGCCGCTGTAGAAACCCAGGGCTGAAGGACTCTCCAGGTCAGGACTAGAAGAGATGCGTAGAAGACAAATTATATTCCTAACGACTTGAATTGCTTGATAAAGATATATTCTCCTTCAAGAAGGAAAAATTGCCTGGCAGATGGGCACAGGCTGCAAGTACAGGCAGCAGCCATCCTGCATAGGGCAGGAGAGTGGTGGACGTGAGCAGTGACCTGTCCCGGTGGGGTGTAGGATGGGCTGTGGTCCTGGGGGGATCGGTGGCTGAGCAGCGGTGGGGACCCCGGGTTCCAGTCTCGGTGTTGCCTTGGCTTTGCTAAATGACCTTATGTACGCCTCTTTGTTCTCCGTGCTTTTGCTGGGGCAGAGAAGTGAATTTTTGCGGTTCCAGCCGCCTTATTTCCAAAGAACAGCACGGTGTGTTCAGAAGCTGGAAGCTATTAATACAAATATTTGACTTTTTTTGAGCTAAAAGCTAATTTTTCCCTTTTCTGGTTGCCCCGACAGTGTGCCGGGGAAGAGAAGCGGGTTGGTACGCGCACCGTGGTGGTCGGGCACCGTCCGGTTTTGGAAACAGATGCGTACGTGGCACAGAAGTTCTGCGACAACAGGATCGTGTCCTCCAAGGTGAGCTTGCTCTGCTCCTGCCAGTCCGTCGTGCGCATCTATTCCCTGCTCGTGTATTCACCCTGATTTTATTTGATGGTTGTTTTTGAAATTGAGAAACTCTGCATTCCTCAAGGGTGGATGTAAAGGTCCCTTTGCAAGTGGAGCAGCCTGGTACATACCTTACGCCATAGCTCCGGTCTCCCTATTAGTCTTTTTTTTTCTTCCTGTCAGTCCCAGTGGGGGTGCGTACAAGTTCCTTTCTTCTAGGCTGGATGAGAGCAAAGCACATGGACACATTGGTTTCGTGGGGTTTTTGGGGTGAGGTGGTTTGTTTTTTTTTTTTAATGTTTTCTGGCATTCCCGTCGTGAAGAAAGGACAGGTTAAGTGTAATACAGCACCAGACGGCAGCAACTCAGATTTGCAAAAAGGAGGGGGGATTATTTTATAAATGGACAGAAAAATAGGATTCCTTCCCCCACCCCTTTTTTTTTGTTGTTGTTCCGTGGGTGGTTTTCTCTTTTGAGATAGGACAAAAATAACCATTTGGATGAAAATATCCCTTTGGATGAAAGGGGAAACATTCATATGGTATTAATGCCGCTTTTGTTTATGGTGGAAAACTGTGATGACACCCGTCTGCCTTCTGCTTAGCTTTTTTCCATGACATTCATGAAGCTATTTCAAAAGATTTGAAGCCAATTCGAGTAAAACATCAAAAAAGTGGCATTCCATATTGTCAACACAGCTGGATACATATTACGTTGCTTAGGATTCATGATGCTCAGCATACAGTTAGGCTTCATTTTTACTGTACTTGAGCTATAAGGGGGTTTTTCCCTCTCTTTTTTTTTTTATACAGCTTGGATCTTTTTTGTTTTTATGTCTCTAAGCCATCTGCGTTTGTATTGGGGAAAAGTTTTAAGTCTAACCATGTTTAACTCGTTCAGCATTCCCATTGATGCTTCCCTGGCACTTCAGAGAGGACACCTTCCCCATTTCAGTTCCCTCTCTGACAAAATGGTTTGTTTTAGCACTAATTTTAGTTCTTCCCTGATTTATTTTTGAATGTTGTGTCCTTGCTCTTTTTTTCCATTTATATTTGCTGGGCATGGAGTCTTCTTACCTGACCAGTCTCTTTTTATAATTAAGTGGACATTGGTCTTGAGGCTTGGCTGCTTATTATTCTTTGTTTATTCAAGGCAGACTGAAAGATCAGGTATTAGACCCGTTATTTTCCATGTTCTTAAATTCCACATGTTTTCCAAAGTAAATCGTTCAGCAGCCTTCTTAAAATGATAATGAAGCACAACCTAATAACAAATTTGTATAGGCAACATGGCTTTTTTTTTGTAACAGAAGAGCAACTCTAAGATGGTTTTTGGAATTTGTTTGGAAAAAAAAAATCTCTGCAACTGTGCATTACCTCTTCATGAAATCGTATCTCTGCAAATGCCTATCTAGAAGTTGTTTGCTGAAACAGATCCTGTTGTTTTTATCTTCTTTTACCCTTCACCATCTCCAACCGTGTGGTTTGGGTTATTTTGACAAAAGAGAAATAGTTGCCTACTTTAAAGCAAACAAAAAAACCCAAACCTTGTAACTGAGAGACACTTCCAGCTGTTTAATGACCCAGCAGAGAGAGCCGGTGCTGGAAGCTGAAGCAGGAGCTCAGCAGCATCTCAGCATCCAGCTGCATCGTGCTCCTGGTTTTAAAGTTGGGACCTGGACCTTTGCCTGGAGCGCACCAGGGCTGCTCAGGCAGCTCGCTGCGGTGCTCCTTGCCGGGTTAAAGGGAAAACTCCTTCCCCATTTTGTGCAGATACTTCCCATTTTGTAGCTTAAGTCCCCTGTCAGCCCCGTGCCTCGGTCTGTTTGTGAGCCCCCCTCTCTCCCCGCAGTACACCCTCTGGAACTTCCTCCCGAAGAACCTTTTTGAGCAGTTTAGAAGAATTGCCAACTTCTACTTCCTCATCATCTTCCTCGTGCAGGTAAGAGGTTTGATGCTGAGGGTGTGTGTTATTTACGTACTGATGGTAAGCACAGCTCGAACAAGAATTGAGGTTCAAAACTGACTGTGGTGCTTATGAGTGGTTTTGGTTTTTGTTGTTTTTTTTTTTAATTGGAAGCTCTGTTATAATTCTGGCACACCATCCAAGGCATAATAACAATTAAAATATTTGGGCCTGTCTGAGATGATGTTTGAATGACTGCTGAAATAATTAGAAAAACATCTTAACTTTTTAACCGTTAAAATCAGTCAACCGGTGAAAATACATTTGGTGCTACAGAATTAAGATCTAGTTTTTTGTCATCTTTATTACTTCTGCGTAACAATGTATTTTCCCAAGTTATATGATATTTGTGTATCTTAGTTATAGTGAGTTTCAAGGCAAGCAGGAGAGATAGGCTGTACGCAGTAAAAATCAGAAAATGCATAGCATGAGCTTTGGGAATGTGAAGCTGCAGGAAGCTGCCCTACACAGGCAAAGTAGCAAATTTTATACATGGACAAACTTTTTTGCTCTGCTTTGTGGCTTTGGTTAAGGAGCAAATCCTGAGCAAACCTGAATAGTCATTTTCTGCTCTGTCAGCCAAGAAGAAAAGCGGGCTGCCCAAATGCATTGGGGCAAAGAGAGTTTGGGAGAATCACCGCACTGCATTTACTCACCTTTTAAATCCTGTGCTCAGGCCTGGGGCTCAGCGGACAACCTGCTCTAGGGCTGAAAATAGGCATCAAAAACTCTACCCCAAATTAAATTGCAAATTAAATGGCACCGTGTAGTTGCTGCAAACAGCCTGCTTTTAGATGACTTCTCCGGGGTTTTGGTGGTTCAGGTCTGGGGTATCACTCTCTTCTAGGCTGCATGTTCAAGAGATGAGTGCCTAAAACGTTTTCTGCTTACAGTAAAGAGTTATGGCTTATAGTCATTTCGGTGGCTGACGCAGAAACAGGGGGTCCCAAGATAACAGCCGAGGATGGCTCCTCCTGGCAGTGTTACACGAAAGGCCAATTCACCCCGACAGCAGCTGGCTCTTCTCCACCACTTGATTTCACTGGTGGTGTGCCATTTTTGTCAGAGTGAATTTGTAATTTGCCTTGAACTGAAGCGATGCCCCGGAGTCGGGATGTCCTTTTTGCGTAGTTGGCCATTTAGTGATGCAGTATTACATTTTATCTGTTGACCCTCTGGCCATGAACATGGGACATTCTTGATTATACTCACAAAACTGGTTGCAGTTTAGCTGCTTACCCATTTTAGGCACAGGGGTATGCAGGTGAGAGAGCCTTCCTATTCCTCCCTGTTTTTATTCTGTGATCTGTGCTTACCTCTACAATAAGGAAGCAACCCTCATGCTCTATTAGAGAAAAAACCAAACCCAACCGAACAAAAACCAGCCTGACAGCACTAATACACATGCTGCCCTATAGAGTAACTGACTGCCCCGGGCACTCGTTGTGCTGGAGAGGTCACTTGCCTTAAAAAAGCACTCGGGGCAACTCCATTCATTTAGAATATCCAGGGTTATACCCTGATAAATGGCATCTATAGCTTAAATGTTGGTGCTTATATTTAAATTACTTTAATAGAATTGCCCTGCGTGCTGCGTTAGGAGCAAGGTATCACGGCGCTTGGGGAATTGCCTGGTGCATCTGCTCTACCTGCTGCTGAAACCCTTTATCAAAATGTCTATTACTCTGAGACTCCAAATTCAGCTCTTGTTTTAGAGAGAGGAAGAGAAAGTACATGCATTAAACATATAACACCTATTAGTGCACTAACAGGGATACAAATAGCCGTTGCTTTGGTTCATCTGTTGCAGCACTCAAAGGAAACTGTGAGTAAACTCCTGCTGGAAACGGCTGGCCTGGAGTAAGCATAGTCCAAGTATGTTTGTAGACAGACCAAGCTGGTGGCAGTAAGCTAATTTAGGAGGTGCCAGGAATGAAAAATGTCCCTTTTGATTGATGGAGATGACTTCTGGACTGTGGTCTTCAGTCTCCTAAACAATGAGTTAGGAAGAAACTATTAAGTAACAGGAGGATTTTGTCACTTTTAAGTGGATCCAAATTAAGCTGTTGAAGTCTGAAAACAGCTCAAAAGTAGGTTCAAAGGAGTCTGCCTTTGTTCTGGCGTGTTGCTTGCGTGACCCTCGGCTTTCCACCGGCAGGAGCGGTATCCAGCCATGGGATGCGCAGGGAGTGCAATCTCCAAATACACAAATGAGTTATTATGTGGACTTCATCTAATATTTGCATTCATACATCTATAATACAGCATTTGTGTGGACAGAAATTGTATCGTTTGTTTAAACAAACACAACTGCATCTTGTCCAGTGCAGAGAACTCTCCCGCTGGGCAGCAGCAGGTCCTCTCCCTTGCCCTTCTCAGCTAAAAGCCAAAGTTCCTCTTGTATTTCCAAGGTCTGTCCAATTTTCACAAGATAACTTTTGGCTGACTGGCCTAAATTTCAATGATGCCACTCCAGTGCGTGTCCATCACACGTGCTGTGTGCGATATGTCCGTGTGACACTTGGCACCATCCTCACTCAAGGTTGTTCCTCCAAAGTCTGGTTTCTACCAAGAGTTTCTGTTTGTAAACATTTTACACCCATTTGAGTGAGCCAGGGCTTTGTGTTCCTGGAAATATTTGTTGTGTTTGTCTTGGTTTACCCTCATACGACTTAACTCATACACCACTTACCTGGCTGCTTCTTGTGGTGTATCTCTCTCACTTCAATATCTTCTGGCTCTTCTTTCTTTGGGTCCAATAGTGCAGGGTAAAATTGCAGTGTACGGCATTTCATAGAGTTAAAAATTTCCACATAGCTTCCTCCCAGCCGATAAGAGCAGTCCTGTCCTTAACACAGCATTTTACGGGCAGCCTAAAACAATAAATGTACAGATGCTGCTGTTTGCGAGCGTGCCAGGGAAGCGCAAACAAGCGGAGGGAGACAAAGTCCCTTTGTGGGGACACAAAGCCTTTCTGCTGAGCTTCCCCGTCCCTTTCATCACAGCCCTCACCATCTGCCTCTCGTGCTCCCATCCTCTCTGGGGACAGCAGGAAAAAAGGCCAATTTTGTGTGCCCTGGTTTGGAAGGTGGGGCAAGGGCGCAGCTTTTCCTCCTCTTACGTTATTCCCCCCCCAGTTATGAACCTGTTCTGCCATTCTTACCCTTAGGGCCAAGTGATGATACAGTCAGAAGAAACAGCGGTTTCCCACAGCCTGAAGGTTTAATTAGTGATGAAGGGGCTTGGTCTTTGCCGCAGCACTAGCTCGAGTGCTGCACTGAACTTGGGAAGAATCCAGCTATCCACCCCAAGGCCCTCGTCCGGTCTCTGCTTAAACTGTGCTCTTAACTCCAAATTTCAGAGCTTGTTTTACTTAAATATTCATGTTCCATTCTGCAATATATTTCCTAGCTAATTTGGGCTGATGTGTGTTATTTTTTATCTGAGTGTCAGTAGTTCGAGACGACTGGTACTGTCCTCCCTCTCATAACCAGCCATGTTTTAGGGTTCAGATGTGCCCCATCCTCACTGCCAAAGAGGAGAAACGGCCCTCCCATGGCTCAGTGAGAAATGAGGGTGTTTTTCATTTCATGCATTGCTGCTGCTTCTGTCCCATCCTCCTTCCCTGCCTCGGTCCTCTCCAGCACGTCCCGTGGCGGGAGCAGGCTTGTTGGCATCCGCACTTCCAGTAGTTGTGTTTGTGTAGCCCATCCCCAGCAGCCCATTCATCCAGGCTTTTACTTCCCATTAGTGCAAGGTCAAATTTAGGGTTTAAGCTACTTCTGATAAGGTTTTTCCAACCTGAGGACATCCCACGGTCTTCAGGAGGAGGGATTGTAGTCTTCTCGAGATGGAGAGCACTCCTGGGGACGTCTGTGCCCGTCCTTCTCGTGTGCCCCTTCCTTCCCTCCCTTCTCTGCTGGGCCGTGACTTACCCCCAGGGGGCTGAGCACCATTTTTCCCCCGTTACTAGAGTTTTTGTTTCTTCTGCTGCCTGAAAACCAGTTGTCATCAGTACATTTTTTCCTCTCTGCAGGTGATAGTGGACACCCCGACCAGCCCGGTGACCAGCGGCCTCCCGCTTTTCTTTGTCATCACTGTCACAGCTATCAAACAGGTACAAGTGTCAATGTGGGGAGAGGAAGATGCTCTCTGGGACACGTGGTAGAGAAAATGATGAGCATGTATTTGAATATACTCGGAAGTCACCAAAACGGGCTGGTAGGTTTGGTGAACCCTTCTCAGAAGGTCAGACACGTATACTGGTGCTTCTCAAGAGAGGCTGCATGTTGAATGTGGTTATTGGCCTCTCTCTTGTTTTGGCAATGTAAACCATCTCCATATGTACCGTTGTAAGCAAACCGTGAGGGTCAGTAAAGGTTACCGCTGTAGTTCTAGCTTTACTTGAATTTTTCTTCTCTTTTTAGAAATGCTCTCCAAGTCTTTGCAGGATGCAGAGACGTGCTCCAAATATAGCCCGCGCTCTGCTCCCGTGTTGGTGAATGGAAGGGACAGGTTCTGTTCAGCCACTCAGCTAGTCCTGAAAATATGTAATCCTCATCTTCTTGCGGAGTTAAAAAGACCTTTTTCCTCCCATCGTACACACATGTGCCATTTAAAATTTCCTCTGCAGAAGGATTGAATAATAAAAGAAGTTTCTTCTGCAGGGGCCAGAAAGGGAGAGCTAGAGCAAAATCCATCTGCTTCAAATCTGAATGTTTTATTCTTTCAGTGAGGACTGAAGAGGAAGAGTCTTGTCCTGCGTTACCATAGGAAAGAGTTGCAGGGTGCTAAGTGTACTATTCATATTATCAGCCTGTTCTTGCCAACACTAAGAATAATAGAAACATGTTACAGTAGTTTAGCTGCTCGTTGCATGCGCTGCATATAGATTATTTTCGTGTGTTATTTTAATCTGTTCTGAATCTGTCAAATATGCATATGAAATTTTTAAAATAAATTGATTCAGTCTGAGCTACTGTAGTTGATGTTTTGTCAGGCGTGAAGGAGGTCTGAGGACTGCTTAGTTTATTCATTTTTTTTCAATCTCTCCCTCTCTCTCCGTCCCCACTCATCCTCTTTCGTTGGTTTACTTGCTTCGTTACAAGTGTGTTGCCTGTATTTGTGTGCCCAGGGATATGAGGACTGGCTGAGGCACAGAGCTGACAACGAAGTGAACAAAAGCAATGTCTTCATTGTCGAAAATGCAAAGCAAGTGCAGAAAGAGAGTGAAAAAATCAAGGTAACTGTTAACAGAGAACTCACGTGTAGTTATCCTTGAAACCGATGGGGACACGAGGGTGTGTGGCAAGGAGGTGAGGGCAGGGGAGGAGGGATGTGCTGCGGTTGGAGCCGCCCCGGTGTGCTCACTTTCAGACGAGATGCTCAGAGAGCTGTTCCCAGTTAAGGAGTGAAGCTGCCTTTGTTTGATTGCTTTTGAAAAGCTGTCTTGCAAAAGCTGCAGACAAGTGACAGATATGTCAGCGTTTTGCACTCCTCCGGGACAGGCAGTCCTCTTCTATTTCCAACTCTCCCAAGGACACCAGGGAACTACGCTAGCTTTGACGTTAATTTATCACACCGCACTTCAGACAAGTACAGAGTCTTTTGCTCCATCGAGATTTAGCAGAGAAATAAATACTAACTGTGCCACGTGGGTGCTCTGAGTTGGTGCTGGGCTGGATTGACCCGTCGGGCTGTGGAGTGGTGCCTGGGGACCCGTGCACCTCTTGAACCTGATTTCCCTTTTAGCCAAGGTGATTTCTCTTAGGCTTTGAGAGAAGCTAAATCTGTAACCATCTAATAACAACCGAGAGGGCTTTTCATTTAAACGTTTCCTTTCTTCCAGGTTGGAGACATAGTAGAAGTGAAAGCGGATGAGACCTTCCCCTGTGATTTGATATTTTTAGCCTCAAGCAGCATTGACGGGACCTGTTACGTCACTACAGCGAGTCTCGATGGCGAGTCCAATTTCAAGGTGACAGGGGTGGATGGGGCAGCGTTCGGGAGCCGGTGCTCGGGGGTCCTCGGGTGCCTGGAGCTGCCACTGAAGCCGGCGCTTGCGCGGGGGGGAGGTGTGCTTAACAGGAGGATGCTCCCGCGGAGCCCATCCCCGTGGCTGCATGGCTGTATTTAACAGCTCTGCCTTCCATCTGCTCCCAGTGCTTCAGCATCGAAGCCACCTGGGGGTTGTTTGTTTTCCCTTTTGTCTCCAACAGCCATTTCTGCTGGCGCTGCCCCGAATTGTATCGATATCTATCGATACGGTTCCGCTGCCTTGTTGCCCATCATGGGAAGCGTGTTAGTGCTTCCCTGCTCCTGCTCCTCGTGAGGTCTGGTGCGTCGGCAAAGCAGTGCCTGCAGCTGCTTCAGCTCCCTTTCCAGTACCTGCCAATGCGGCTGTTATTTAATCGAGCTTTTCCAGTGAGATCGGGGACTTCTTGAGGCAGTACGTCTAGATTCATTTGGGGAATTTTTCACCAGCGTGAGGAAAACATCACTTCTGGGGTTTTTTTCTCTCCCTTTCCCTGAATCAAGCAGTGATATTTAATACTAGTCCTGCTCAGGATGAATCTCCTCTTCAGTTTTTTTTCTTTCTTTCTTCATCCCCCCTCTCT
>NW_008824867.1:70664-94270 GCF_000699105.1 Pygoscelis adeliae
GGAAAGAAGCAGCAACAACAAGGCAAAAATTATATACGTCAGAAGACATGAACATTTGGTTGCACTTGTGTTTGATAAATATTTATACAGATACTAGCAACTGCAGTAGTAAGGCTGGAAGATACTTTAAAATGACATGATTCATTCTGGCACACTCTGAAGTCAGTGGGAGTACCATTGTCGATCTGATATGTATTGTATGGGGTCTGTGGCTTGTCTCTTTATGGGTGGCTGTTAATTGGTACTGGAAATCTTGTGTAGGAGCTGATGCAGTGCTGGTGCACCATGCTGGTTCCACTAGTGAAGAGGAGAGGAGCTTTGAAGTGGCTTGAGGCTAAGAATAGATAACCATGTTAAATAGGCAATAGCTTAATTGTGTCAGGTGTATTATATGCATGAGTTCACATAACTTTTGCAGAGTCTTGGCTCTTACTAACTTTTGAGTCTGCAAGTGCAATGCTGAATTTCTATATCAAGTGCTGTGGTGTTTTTTTTTCCTGGTTTGTGGATTCCTGTAGGTGACTGGGAGCTGTCTCCTGTTTCTTGACGAGATGAAAATGAGTTTGAAGGGGAAGGGGGGGAATAGAAAAACAAGTGCTGTTTGGGGAAATAGGTCTAAACATTAGGAACCAGGCTTTGCTGCGAAAGGAGGGTGAGGGAAGCACACACAGGTACACAGAAAACCTCATCTGCACTGATATCTGCTGCCTACCTGATGGGGATTTCTCTGGTATTTGGGGCATGTCAGGTCGAGGTATGACATGCCCCAGGTCAAGGTATGAGAAAGATGCCTGGTCAGGTGAAACTGGAGCAGAACTATAAAAGGGATTTTGTCAGGGCTCTGTCTTTGAAGGGCGAATCTTTGGTCATGCGTTATCTAAAAGAACGTGTGTTTTCTAAATACGCTAAGGGACCGAGGATATAAAGATTGTGGAATTGATTAGGAGGTGGCTTTGAAGTATCACTCAGTAATTGCACGGTGTCCGTGGTGACAGTAGCAGTGGATGCAAAACCCCGCACAAGGGCTGGGTTTGGTACTGGGCACTGCAGGAACAGTTTTAAGTTGTGTTGCACAAAAGCCGCGATTTATACCAGAGGTGCGTGTGTGTTGGTGCGTCTGCTTTCAATACGAAAAGCCAGGCAGGTTACCAAAACGGCATGAAGGTGGGTATTTATAATGTCATGACTACAGCGTGTGTAACGTAATGGTTCCTCCCAGGGTGCGCAAGGAGGGGAACGCAAACATAAGGAGTGGAGGAAGCTTTTTAATGAATTTGTTTATGAGGATGGATTGAGGCAGCCTGCCGTGCAGCCCGCCGTGACTTGGAGCTCTGAGTAGCTCCTATAAATAGAGCCTGGAAGGCAGCGAGCGGATCCTTCGTGGGCTTTCCAGTTAATTGTGAGAGATGAACCTTCACAGCCGCAGCTGCTAAAAATAGCTTGGAGTCTGCCAGTGCTCTGCCTGATCCCTGGGCGCTGGAGCTGGCGTCTAATTACCTTCATGAGCGGGCGGGCGGGTGGTCCCCGGGAGCCCCTTCACGCCGGGGGCACCTGCAGCCTCCCCCCAACCCCAGCCGGGGAGGCAGCAAGTCCCCAGGGAAAAAACAAAGACGCTTTTGGTGCATGCCTTACCGAACAGATGTCCAGCAGCTCCTTCCCGCTACGGTTTCTCTTAAGCTTACTGACTTCAGTCTTTTGCTGAGAGATGCTTCAGCTGCTTTGTGGGAGTGGGGTGAGGGCTTGGGTGAGCTGCTGGCGCTGACAAGCCTTTGCATGGTGGTATTTTAATTAATGGGGTATAAAACCTGGGGACGGGCGGTGGTGCTGGGGGCCTGCGGTGACACTGCCTGTGCTTCTCTGCCCAGACTCACTACGCAGTGCGGGATACCACCGTGCTCTGTACGGATGAAGCCATCGACGCCCTCACTGCCACGATCGAGTGTGAACAGCCGCAGCCCGACCTCTACAAGTGAGTCTGCTCCTCCTGCCTATCCCGGCTCCTCCGGCCCATCCTGCCCTGTCGCTGCCTGGTGTCATCTCCCTGCAGACACCTGAGCACCGTCGATTAGGGGATCTAACAAGTTACAGTTCAGCAAAGCAAAGGGTGTTTTCTTTTCATCAGAGACCGAAAGGTTTCTCGAGGCAGCTGGGAGTTTCTGCTGGGCTTCTTCCGTACAAGGATGGCAAAGTTGACAGCGGACTTCTTCAGGGCTCAGTTTCTTTGCAGCAAAACCTCCCCGGTGAAACACTTGTCGTGTTTTAATGAGCTATTTTTTGTCAGCTCAGCTGTAGTAACGGTCCGTGTGCCTATTCTTAGGCCACTCTACCTTCCAAGTAAAATGTATCGGGCTGAATGACTTCCAGGAGTAAGCTGTCTTTGTGGTTAAATCCCTTGAAGGAGTTTTGCTGGGGTGTGTTGTACTCTGCAGTGGGAATGGGCTGGGGTGCCTAGGCATGGTCAGGTACTGCTGCTCCGCTGCTGGGTGGCAGCTGGGGGGCACCCCCGGCCGTGGGGAGTGTGTGGTTTCCATCTGTCCCGAGTGCAGCAACCCCTCTGAAGCGTTAAACTCTCAAATGCGCTCATTGATGTGTTTGTTTCCATCTCCTGTCAATGACTTTTTTTAGTATGTCTGTAGTAGCTCTTTATAAGGTTAATGTGTTTGTAATACGAGTTTCTCTCATTTTTATTGCAGATTTGTTGGAAGAATTATCATCTACAGAAGCAACCAGGAGCCCATAGCCAGGTTGGTCTTGCAGCCGCCTCGCTGGCCCTCCTCAAAGACGTTGGCCACCTACATCGGATTTCAAGGATCTGAACTTGTGCTGCCATCATAAGGGAATGGTTGTTTTTCTTTAACCATTCCAAATACTTCGTTATTAAGGGAGGCCTGTAGTTAACCTCTCCACTTAGCTCTTCTGCCATCCTGTGACTTGTTTGAGCCCCTCTTGGGGAAGCAGTGCAGGACCACCTGGTAATATCCTCCCCTGCTGATGGGGAACAGATTTACCAGGCAATTGCAAAAAATTGTTATTTGAGGGAAAGCAGAAACTTAAACATCAGAGTGTTTT
The DNA here is from genome assembly GCF_000699105.1 of Pygoscelis adeliae. Classification (NCBI taxonomy): domain Eukaryota; kingdom Metazoa; phylum Chordata; class Aves; order Sphenisciformes; family Spheniscidae; genus Pygoscelis; species Pygoscelis adeliae. The sequence goes on from NW_008824867.1 coordinate 73,734, forward strand.
GGGAAAAAATAAGCAAATAATGTTTATAAGTCATCAAAACCAGGCGGCTGTCACCGGAGCGGTGCTGGCCGAGTTTCGTGCTGTGGTGCATCTACCCGGACCCTAGAAGCCACGGAGGGTCATGGGTGGGGGTTTCGAAGAGAAATAAAAACACGAATGGGAGCAAAATAAACCATCGGCTTTGGTGCCATTGTTTGACTGTGCTGGAATGGACAGGTTTTCGATACTTTTAAAATCAGGTTTTTATATAAGTACCAGAACATATTAGATCTGAACATTTTGCACTTATTCCTCAAAAGCCTTACTGATAATCCCCCATTAAATTTGGAACTTTGAGCACCAAAAATAGTCTGCGTAAGATGAAATGGAAATATAAGTATGTAAAGAGAAAACCAAACTCAAGCAATGCCCAATTTAATATACAAATCAAGTAATCGGATCTGAAGAACATCTGTTTATCTTTATAATCTATCTCTGGGTCTAAATTATGGAGAAGTTTGAATGTTCTTTGAGTGATGTAGTTATAACTTCTTTTACGTTTAGGTCTTTGGGTCCTGAAAACCTGTTGCTGAAAGGTGCTACCCTCAAAAATACCAAGAAGATTTATGGTGAACACTTTATTATTATTACTACTATTATTTATTTATTTAAATAGTTCTGATAAATAATGACAAATGTAGATGCTCATCACTAAATCTGGAGAGGGAAAATACTTCTACTGCCTGTCTGCCAGGGCTTTACATTTGCATTCAGTATGCAAGCTGATTGCAGAGTTTACAGGGTGAGATTAGGAGATATTGGTTGTATCTGCAGTGCTGCCAAGCTGTGCAGGTTGTGTTCATACACCTGAGCAAGGTTCTCGTTTTGCCTGAGATACAAAGAGCAGGGAGTTGTTCCCAAACCCTTCGCTGAAAACGTGTGCTAGGATCACGGTCCCAGCCACCGCTGATAGAGGGTGACAGCTGTTAGAGAAGACTTTTTTCTGACTGTATGTGATCCATAGGCTCCTGCTCAGTGCTCTGGGATGTTTGCAATTACATCACTTAGCAGCCTCGGAGGCTTCTGTAGTTGAACAGTCCTTGGGTAATGCCTCTTTCTTCAACTGGGATTCGAGTTTCATGTAAACCCCGATGCCCCTTATGGCTAAGTGCAAGCTGGGTCCCTCCGGGGCTGCGAGTCCCTTACCAGCCCTGCTTTGACACCCTGTAGGAGTTGCAGTCTATACGGGAATGGAAACGAAAATGGCTTTGAACTACCAAGGGAAATCTCAGAAACGGTCTGCTGTAGAAAAGTGAGTATTTACAGTCAGCAAAAAATGGGTAAAAGCTGTTGTTTGGTTTTTTTTATGGAGGACTTGCACAGAAATAATCCCCTAATCCGCTGCCTTTTGTTTCGGACGCTCTCTGATTGCATAGAAAATCTGTATATTTGATTAAGCATATCTTTCAGGAAGCTGCATCATTTAGTAGCTTTTTTATTTAAAAACAAAACTAAGAAATGTTAAAATATATGAACTGACACTGAATTATCAGCGCTGTCAAAAGCACTTGTTCTGTAATTCCCTTCCTAAAAGTAAGAAAGTCTTGTTTCTGCTCATTTGCGTGATTTTCTATATAAAAATAGCTGCAAGAATTTAAAAAAGAAACCTATTTTTCAGATCTATCAACGCTTTCTTGATAGTGTATTTGTGCATCCTATTGAGCAAGGCTACTGTGTGCACGACTCTGAAATATGTCTGGCAGAGCAATCCATTTAATGATGAGCCTTGGTACAACGAAAAGACTAAAAAAGAGAGAGAGACGTTCAAGGTAAGTGGATTTGTATTTCAGCACCTCCTCCAGCTTTATTTATTCTGACAGTTTTATTTAATCTGATAATGTCTTCTGCCAGCCCTGCGAGTCCTATTTGCTGCAAGTGCTGTCGTTTTCTTCGGGCTCTCCTGCTGTTTGCATTTTTTTCCTGCCTCTCTTATGCTTGTGCACGGCGATGCTTGTGTGGAGCAGGGCAAAGCATAAATAAATATTGCATATTATATAAATGCAGCCGCCGATTTAACCTGGATCCTTATCTGAACTTGATCTATCTTCCTGCTTTTAGTAGGTAAACTTAAATTGCTCCTTGTTTCTAGTTAATTGAGATCAGAATGAGCCTGTAGCACTATATTCTTAAGAGAAATATACTTGAATAAAACATGGATTTGGTCACTATGAAGCAGTGGGATATACTCTGGTATTATACTCTCGTAGATCTGCGGAAGACAATGAGATTTTCTACATTGAAGGAAAATGGAATTTGGCCCTGTATCTTAGCTGTATTCATTTTTGGGTTGTTTTTCTCTATTTAACCTTAGAAGAAAAGCTGTCTAAAACCCCAGAGGTGTTGCTGTGAACTGCCCCTGCGTTACGCCTGACGGGCACAGACTGCATCTTCTTCTCCTCTTTCCATTGCAGGTCTTGCGGATGTTCACGGACTTCTTGTCATTTATGGTCCTCTTCAATTTTATTATCCCAGTCTCCATGTACGTTACAGTAGAGATGCAGAAATTCTTGGGTTCCTTCTTCATCTCTTGGGACAAGGAGATGTACGATGAAGAAATTAAAGAGGGGGCCTTGGTGAACACCTCGGACCTCAACGAAGAGCTCGGGCAGGTCAGAACATGCTCTGTTTGCATCTGCTTGGATGAAAATGTGGACGAAAATGTCTTCCCTGATAGGAACCCTTGTTGTGGCAGTCCCTCGCGGTCCCCTCAGGGCAGAGCTTCAGCTGGTTTGGTGGCACTTTCCATTTAACGTGATTCTGTTCGCTCTGTGAAACAGATAAGGTCATGAACAGTGCACGAAAGAGCAGGAATTGGGTCATGCCGATTGTTTCCATATTGGGGAATATCAGGCACAGCGCTTTGCACGTCAGGGTGGTTTGCTTTCACTGCTTCAATTAGAACTTAAAAATCCTCTGTCTCTTTGAGGATTAACGAAAATGTCTGCCCAGTCATCTCTCTAGGCATGCAGTGCACATGCAGTCACGCTGTTGCTGGCTTTGCTGGGGCAATTAGCTCAGGCTTCCCTTTCTTATCTACATCAGGAGAGACTGAGTGTGGGGTATGAGTAGTGTCTCCTGCTTTTTATTTTGCTTAAAAAAAAATTAAAAAATCAGTTTGGAGTAGCAATTACCTAATTGAAATACAGCACCAAAATGAAGATCCCCCAAAGGAGGCAGCAGAGCTGCAGCAGCAGCTATATAAGTGCTAGGAGCTATAGCAAAAGACCCAATAAAGAGGATTAGGGGAAAACGAAGAGCCTGGAAACAGATTTTAAGTCTTCAGGAGCTGCCTCCTGCTACCTGTGCAAAACCACTGAAAAACGAAGGAGCTGCTCTGAGGAGAAAAGTAGTAAAACTACACAGTGGTGTAACTCCCGTGGGGCACCTGCATCTTTTTGGGGGTCCAGGTTAGGATAGCAGTAAAGTACTCATCAGCATTGCCACAGATGCACTAAAATGCCGCAGCCTTTTTGGTTTTGAGGAGCTCCTTCCCTGGCGCATGGGGCTGGGGATGCAGCGAGGCAGCCTGCCCACTTCCTTCTAGGTGGAGTACGTCTTCACGGACAAAACCGGGACCCTGACGGAGAACAGCATGGAGTTCATCGAGTGCTGCATAGACGGGCACAAGTACAAAGACTGTATTTCGGAGGTGGATGGCTTCTCTCAGACTGATGGACCCCTAAAATATTATGGCAAAGCAGAAAAGGTAAGAAATCTGCGTGTTGATGACTGTTAGGGTTTTGTGGTCAGCTCCTGGCTGGGTAAATACAGCAGAAGCTGGGGAAGTGGGTGTGTGTTTTTTGTTTTAAAACATGCATACACAAAAATCACAACCAAGTGCTGCGAGGTGGGCTCGGTGCACGGCATTAAGCTGGTAACGAGCCCTCCCTCACTCCTGCCTAGAGCCGCGAGGAGCTGTTCCTGCGAGCCCTCTGCCTGTGCCACACCGTTCAGATCAAGGAAGCAGACCAGGTGGATGGGCTGATAGGACATCCAGAATGCAAATACTCCTATATCTCCTCTTCCCCAGATGAAATTGCTTTGGTGAAAGGCGCAGAAAAGTAAGAATACAGAGATGTTGGGTTTTTAATTCCCTCTCTCCTGGTGGGAGGGAGGTGGGGGTTATCTGAACGTGGTAGATCCCTTTCCCTGGTCAAGACTGCATCTCTGTCTGGGAAGCACGTTGTGATACCAACACTGGGCCTGACCCGCAGCCCTGTGAAGCCATGCGAGCCTGTGGGCTTAAATGAGCTCTCTGTAAAAGGGGATGCTCTGCAAAGGGTCTTCCCTGAGCAGCTTCTCAGGAGGCCTGGTTTGCATCCACTGCTGAAAGCAGCCCCAAGGTGCTGCAGTGCCCGGCTGAGGCAGAGGCTCCTTTGCTGGAGCCCCCGTGGCCATGTGTTTTAATCCCCAAGAAATGGAGACCAGTTACCATGTGCTTCTTGCAGCCAAATTGCTTCCTTGGCATGCAGTGGAAAAATAATAGGGTGGCAAAAATAATAACTTTTATCAAACCCAGATTTGGCTGCCCCATCCCTGGAAGTGCTCAAGGCCAGGTTGGATGGGGCTTGGAGCAACCTGATCTAGTAGAAGGTATCCCTGGTCATGGCAGGGGGGTTGAACTAGGTGATCTTTAAGATCCCCTCCAATCCAAACCATTCTATGATTCTGTGCTATTGCCAGCCCCCAGATTTTAGACGGAGGCTGTTGCAGCTGTATATACTTGCTCATGGCTTGTAAATCTGCTGGAGACCCGGGGGACCGCGTCCAGAGGCTCTCGGCATCTGTGCGCTGTGGTGCACAGCTCTCCAGGTCATGGGAGCGGTGCCAGAACATCACAGCAGGCTCTGCGTGGAGCAAGCAAACATCTAGCCAAGCTTTTTAGCTCAGGCTCGCTAACTTCTTTGCTCGGCTCTGCAGTCCAGAAGATGAAACGAGAACGTTGTTAATGTATAATATGTGCCAATGGGTGTTTTCAATGTTGTTCTGTCCTTTTGTTTATTGACAGGTATGGTTTCACTTTTCTAGGACTTGAAAACGATTTCATGAAAATAAGAAACCAAAAGAATGAAACTGAAATGTAAGTGCTGCAGGGGCTGCCGAGGAACAGGGCCCTTAGTGCTGCACTGGCTCTCGCCCGGCTTGATCGAGTTTGGTCAATGTGGCCAACCTGGCAAGGTCAAAGCTGTTCCGTGAGGGCTGCCCAAAACCTCCTGTCCTTTTTACAAAGCTTGGCACAGCAAGGTGCAGGCTGGAAGGCTTGCTTGCAAAAAAACTGGCTGTTTTAGTGACGTCTCAATTCAGGTCCCCTGAGGGCATGCGGTCCCTTGCATGTATCCTTCATCCGTGCCTGGCTGTGCAGATGGCTCCCGGGGTTCACGGGCTGGTTGCTGACCTTACGGATAGCGGCTGGGCCTCACAGCGAGATACTCTAAGCCTAAACTGCGTGATGTGGCTCCCTTCCCTGGAACTCTTTTCCCCTCCCAGGCTGAAAACAATTAGATTTTACACTGTGCTAACAGCTCGTGGGACATCTGAGAATCACTGACCTAATCCCAGCGCTCCCCGAGAGCTTGCCTTTGCAAGCAAGTTTCACTTCTTACTCCCCTTATAGGGAAACTTCTTACTTAAATGCCAGAGCCGATGTCGCTGCCTGCTGAGCTGCTGCCCAGCCTGGGGGCTCGGTGCACCGGTGGGCAGCGAGGGGAGCACAGTCACAAGCTGTAACCCAAAGCTTTGCTGTCTGGTGGGAGGTCTCGTGTGTGCACCCCCACCCTCAGCCCCATGCTCAAAGCAGCACTGGAGTTTTTTTTACTCCATTTTCTTGTGCAGTAGCTGTAAAAAGTACCTTGCCCAGTGGATGCTGCCGCTTGCAGAGAGTATTGATTTCTGCAGCTCATTGTTAGTGATTTTCTGTCTTAAATAGTTATTTTTCTTTTACTGACTCTAAGCTCTATTTTTTTTTTTTTTTTTAAGGTACCAACTTCTCCATGTGTTGAATTTTGATCCTGTCCGTCGTCGTATGAGTGTCATTGTGAGAACCTCCACGGGTACAGTTAAAACGCATTTCTGGACTCCCATACATGTGTGCACATGTACACAAATATAAAACACATCCTCTTTATTCCTGTACTGAGTGTGCATAATGCCATGCGCTGTAACCCAGAGAGGCTAAGCTGTTAGGTTTTCTAAGCTGTCTAATTAAATCCTGTACTGGGTCTGGTTGGGATAGAGTTAATTTTCTCCATAGCAGCAGTTGGGGGCCAGCAGCAGATAAGAGGGGAGGGGACAGGGATGGAGACAGTGACCCATGGAGAGCTCCCTGCTTGCCTTGTTCCAGCCTGGAGGTACAACCACAGGGGGAGATCTGAGACCTTCCCCTGAGTGGGAAGGGTTTTCGTGGGGATAGCAGACAAAAATTCAGAGGTCACCATCCTTCTCGAATGTCAGTCCTGTAAGGTATGGGATGCTGGTTTTACTCTCCTCCAAAAGGTTGCCAAGGTTTCTAAATAGGAAAAAATAAAGTGCTTTGTCCAGCCTGTTGCAGAAAGCTTGCTCAGAGGCAGGTAGGGACACCCCATATTCTAGCTGAGGTCAAATAAGGTTTTGCACAGGTTAGTGCGAGGCCACTTTTGGTAGGCAACTGGGCTTCTAGCAATTCCTTCTTTAGTCCTGCCAGATTTTCTCCCTCTGCATCATTTGCTGGCTATTGAATCTGTTAAGTCTTTCTACAGCTTGTGAATGCTATAAACTATTTATAATTTGCTTTTAGGAAAGTTGCTTCTCTTCTGTAAAGGAGCAGACTCCTCTATTTTTCCAAGGGTGCAGCAAGAAGAAATCCAACAAACGAAAGTCCATGTGGACCGCAACGCTATGGTGAGCACGCAGCTGGAATTTGGCTGGCTCCTGGGGTCAGGAAAGCCTTATTCCAAAAATAGGGATGTGACCTTGCTTTGGAGGGAAGTGTTGAAAATCTGAGTGTCACTTCACATTGTTTTGAAGCCAGGCTTCTTTCCTTTTCTGTTTCTTTGGCTTCCAACATTTATTTGACTTTTGATATACTTATATGGTCTCCATCACGGTTGTGTCCAAGCATCTCCCAAGCAAGTTAAAAATAGAAGTAACAATAGCAGGCTGTTTTCTCCGGTGGGAGAAATGCCTGGTCCCTGTTGTGGGGACACCGGTCCCAGCTCTCCCTGCTGGATGCACGCTCTCGGCTCTGGTCCTTCTGTCTTAGTTTCTGTCTGCCATATTACGTGCACGTAATAAGCATAACCACGGTTACTCCGATGGGAAGAAGTTACTGTATAAACACAGAGAAATTGGTCTTTTGACTCAAGCCAGCCAACTGTCATTGCCGTCAGGGTCAGTACTGACAGAAAGTACTGATGGTGGAGAAAAGCACTAACCCTAAAGTGAGGAGCTGTAGAAAATCTGGTTTTAGGGCACTTGTCCACTTTAATTTCTTTCCCTCCCCCTACCAGGATGGCTACCGAACGCTTTGTGTGGCGTTCAGAGAACTAACTCAGAAGGAGTACGACAAAATTGACAGACAGCTTAATGAAGCTAAGATGGCTCTGCAGGACAGGGAGGAAAAGATGGCAAAGGTTTTTGAAGACACAGAAGCAGACATGCACTTGATTGGGGCCACTGCCGTAGAAGACAGGTAAAGAGGTGACCACCAGCACCGACACTGCAGTACCTGCAGCTTCTCCAGACGTTGCATCGTGGCCCTGACTCACCGTGGTGGAACTGAGCAGCCAGGCAGATGCTGGAAGTGTCCAGGGCAATTAGTTACACCATGGCACAACCCATGACACAGTGCCCTAGTTGCTGAAATTGGCTGGTATGGTAGGAATTAGGATTTATTAGAAACTACATTTCTACTACATAGAAGTATTTGCACTTCTAGAGAGTGAATTAAGCATGCAGCATTAATTTGCACATCAAAACTAATGCAGTTTCACGTGCACTTACGGTAGCTGTATGTGTAAATTAAACTCTTACTCTTGACTCAGGTCTGAGTGATTTTTATTTTTTTTTGGCTGCAAATAAGAATTTGGGATTGCTGACTTCTAACCCTTATTCCTGTGGCAGTCGTCTCTCCAGCACAGGGAAAATCAATTAACATCTCTCAAGCTGATATTTTCTACCTGCGAAATAAGGGTTATATGGATTAAGCGCGGACCAACCTGAGCAGTGATGTTTTGCTTCTGCTTTCAGGCTGCAGGAGCAGTCAGCAGAGACGATAGAAGCTCTGCACGCAGCCGGCATGAAGGTTTGGGTGCTGACGGGAGACAAGATGGAAACTGCCAAATCCACCTGCTACGCCTGCAGGCTCTTCCAGACCAGCACCGAGCTGCTGGAGCTGACGGCGAAAACCGTGGGGGAGAGCGAAAGAAAGGAGGATCGGCTCCATGAGCTGCTGATGGAGTACCATAAAAAGCTGATTCAGGACGTTCCCAAAAACCGGGGAGGCCTGAAGAGGTAAGTGAGCAAGAGGACCCAGCCCGTGTGCATTTGGGATGCAAATGTAAAGTTTATAGAGAAATAGGACCGTGTTGTAGCCCTGGGGACTCGCTGCTTGCACAGACTGCAGCTGGCTCCTTCGCTTTGCTCATCATCTCTAGTATTAGTTGGTTTTGAACTTAATTACACAGTTCCCTTACTGAAGAGCACACGTTAAATCCAAGCTTTTTAAGATTGCTAAGCCCCGAAAAAGGGATGGGAAGAAGATTAATGCAAAAGCGATTTCATTTCCACTAAGATGATACAAATAGCTAGATTGGCTTCTTAAAATCTGATTTTATTTCCAACCTGTTCCTCCTTGCGTTGCAGAAGCTGGACGTTGAGTCAAGAATACGGCCTGATAATAGATGGCTCAACGCTGTCGCTGATACTCAACCCTTCTCAGGACTCCAGTTCTAGTAATTACAAAAACATATTTCTACAAATCTGCTTGAAGTGTACCGCAGTCCTCTGCTGCCGGATGGCTCCTTTGCAGAAAGCACAGGTATTTACTCTACTTTCAACTGACTGAAGCACATCATTAGGTGATGCAATGCACTTTTAATCCACTGGCTGGGACTTGACCTGATCATTTTAATCAGCTAGGGCTTCTCCAGGCTATGTGTAAGCCTCGTCTGAGCTTCAGGACATGATGGAAACACACAGGTCTTTCAAATCTGAATGTAAAAGCTTTGTTTAATATGCTCACAGGAAGCCACAAGTCCAAGCCAATTAGAAATAAACAAAAAACCCCCCGATTTGTTCTTTATTCCTTTCCAAATTTATCAAGTGGAGTCTGTGACTTCCTCAGGCCAGCTGATGGTATCCAAGCCCGATAAGCGGCGTGTTTCTGCCCCATGGGAGGGTTTCTGCGAGGGGTTCCTGCCCCCTGAAATGCCTGAGAGGTCCCATTTTGGGGAGAGCAGGGTCTGGCAGAAGGGAAGGGCAGGATGCTGCTGCCTGGGATTTGTTTTTAAATACCGTCCTTCAGCCCTGTGCAGCTGGATCTTGGCTTTTGCTCTGCTTGGTGACAGCGAAGGAAATAACAAGGGGTTTTATTAATCTGAACTCTCCAGGTGTTATTTTGCTGTTGTAAAAGCCCGGCTACTTGTCCTGGGGGGGCTCTTGCAAGTGGGGCGGATTTTTACTGCATTCTTGGTTTCTGCTGTTACCCTTTTTTAAATCTTCTAGATTGTGCGAATGGTGAAGAACACAAAAGGGAGCCCCATAACACTCTCCATAGGGGATGGTGCAAATGATGTCAGTATGATTTTGGAAGCACACGTTGGAATAGGTAAGACCCCTGATAACACCCAGCTGACACCTAAGACCTGTCTGCGGTTGCTGGGGTTCACTGTTGAGGCGCAGTCAGTATTTCTGATTGCACATGGCTAAACTAATCCCACTGAAAAATGTGGGAAGTCTGCTGTTGCTTTCTTTGGAGCCGGGGTTTGACTCCAGATAAATGCTTGGGATTGTCATATACTGCTCACCTTTGATAGTACCACTCTCTTTGTCAGTGGTAAACTGCAGATTGTGTTCAAAAACTCTATGGCCAAATTCAAGGTGGTTAAGGTCGCTTGCTGATCAGAGAAAAAAAAAAAAAGCACAAGTAGCAAACTGATGGGTGATTGCTGGCAGTTGTTGCAGAGGCAGTGCAATGAAAATATCACACTTTATTAGGGCTATCTGGTCGCAGCTGCTAGTAACTCAACACTGGGGACCTGCACACGTTTCCTGGGGGCTGATGCTCAGTTGTGTTGTGTCTGCCGTGTCCCTATGACTGACATCAGGCTGGAAACTATCCTCCTTTCTGCAGATTGGTGTCAGAGATGCAGGAAATACTGGAGATTTTTTTAATACCGCTAAAGAAGGGTCGATGGAAGAGAAAGGGCAGCCTCTTTATTTGGGGCTGGTGGAAATGCCGCGGTGCCCTCTAATGAATGGGGTCCCAGTGCAGTTCATTTGGATGTGGCTTTTGAGTGAACAAAACTGTCTTTCTTGAGCTCTGCTCTGCAGGGATGTCTCGGGAAGCTGAGCGTCTGCAATGAAATAACTAGAGTGTGTGAGATGCGGGCAAGCCTGTGAGGAAACCAGTTCCTTATCTTTTATCAGGTTTGCTTAGATACTCTTCACCACACTCTCTCACATAGGAACTCAGACAGCAACCTAAATCTAGCTTAAAAACTCCAGAGGCAGGTCTTGACTGTTGCGGAGCCAAAACTACGCCGAGTCTTGCGACACGTTAGCGTTTTGCTCTCCTGGGGCACTCGAGAGGGAAATATGGCCTTTGTCATGCCTTGAGACACTGAGTGATGTGAACAAACCTAGTGGGTAGCATCGGTCCAGATTCCAGTCCCATAGGGATTAACCCCTTGCCATAGCATCGGTCCAGATTCCAGTCCCATAGGGATTAACCCCTTGCCACGCTTCTGTCTGCAGGTATAAAAGGCAAAGAAGGACGGCAGGCTTCCAGAAACAGTGACTATGCTGTGCCAAAGTTTAAACATTTAAGAAAATTGCTACTAGCACATGGGCATTTATATTATGTGAGAATAGCACACCTTGTACAGTATTTCTTCTATAAGGTAAGGATGCATGTGCAGCTTATTTCTTTGTTTATACTATGGGTTTCTTTGACAATAGACGAAAATAGTAAACAGGAAAAAAATGTATAGGCTATTCTGTAGCTCTGTTTTCCTTCCCTGGAATAGACTGTGTCTCTGCCGTGTGCCTGTCAATTGAAAGCAGTGCTTACAGGGGAATGTGAGCATGACTTTCTTCCAGTGTCTTCTGCAGATACTAACTGCTCTTTGGATTAGTTTTGTGCTTGGTAGAAAACAGTGCCCTTACTTGTCTGATATTACAATATCAGACACTAATGCCTGGTAACAGGAAAAATTATTTGGATTTAGATTGAGAAGTCAAGCGCTTCCCTGCTAACCATTTGTCTTTTGTTTCCCTAGAACCTTTGCTTCATTTTACCGCAGTTTTTATACCAGTTCTTCTGTGGATTCTCACAGCAGGTAACTTCCAGTAATGTGTCTATAAAGCCAGGATAAAAAGCAAGAGGCACAATGAGGCTTCCTAGCAGAGACTTGGCTTTTGGCGTCCTGTCCCTTCCTCGCCTCGCTTTAGAGGACAGTAGGAACCGACCTCGTTGCTCAGCACCGTATCTGGAGCATAATATTTTTGAGACCCATAACTGAAAAGAAAGAAATCTGCTTGCTTTCTTTTCCCATCCACCACCCATAAACATAGATGGACACCTTCCTAAAATAACGAGAGAGGGGTTTAGCTGGTTTGTCAGCACCTGATTTTGCTACTTCTACTTCACTTAAGAGAAGAAGTTTTCAAAGACTTCCCGATCTTTTCTCCTCTGCTGCATTTCTATGCATTAAAGATGTGTCTCAAAAGGAAGAACGGTTCGTTCTTCTATGACAGCCTTTAAAAAAAGACACACGATGAGTGTCATCAGAGACTTGCTTAGTCCAAGTGAGCATCAGAAGGACAGATCCATGTGGCGGGTGGGCTCACCTGCTTGGAGACAAGACCTTTGGCTTTTGTGTCAGCTTACGGGCTTTTGTGTCTGTTTGGGCTCAAAAGTAACGGTAAGGAAGAGTAAATGATAGGAGATAATTCTCTGCTTGTCTCGGCAGAACCACTTGCTTTTTTTTTAAAAAAAAAAAAAAGAAAAAAAAGCAGCCATAGTTCCTCTAAAACAGTCTAGTCTTTAGAGAGTCACAGGAGACATGAAGCATATTAATAGCAGCACAAGAGCAGCTACAGAAGAGCTGTGATAAGGGCTGTTTAGTCACGTTTTTCTGAAGAATGAGCTGGAGATGAGACCAGCCAGTTACAAAACTTCCCAGTGGTGGGAGTGGGGTCCCAGCCGTGCAGCCTGCCGGTGCCTTGGACCCCCAGCATTGTACAGAGTGTGACCCCTATGAAATGAAACTGTCCTGTGTGGCTATGACAAAGGATGAATCTGCAGGGTATGTACGGAGGCAAGGGCTGGAAACTTTTAATCTCTTTGCAGGGAGACTTTTAAAGTGGAATTTCTGTCTCATTTTACCCTTTCCTCCTCTTTTAAGCCACTGTATGATGCTGCTTATCTTACCATGTACAACATCTGCTTCACATCACTACCTATCCTGGCTTACAGCCTCCTGGAGCAGCACATCAACATCGACACGCTGACCTCAGATCCTCAGCTGTATATGTAAGTAGCACTGGACTGGGTAAGCCTCTGCACAATTTGGTTAACCGCAATTTAAGCTTTGTTGGTGGGGGAGTGTAAGCAGGTGCCCCTGTCCCGTGTCGGTGATGGGGTCGCTATGAACTGCAGAAAAGGCTGTTTCTGGCACTGCTGCTTCTGCGTTAGAGCTGAGCAATGTCCTATTTACTGCGTATTTCTACTTATTTATGCTCTCTAACAGTATCTGGTCTAGCAAATTGCACTGCTGTGTCTCTATAAAAAAAATAAAGTGTAGGTGGAATTTTTCATCCGTAAGAAAAATCAAGCTGTGAGCATGGCCAGACCGTTCATTCACATTCACTTTGAGCCAAGCACGTGATAGAGCGTGTAATGGATGGAGGGGAGATCTAGCTTTCAGGAGGAAAAAAGATCCATTCATTTTTGGAAAGACAAATGTTCCTGAAGCCCAGCTCAGGCAGGTAGGTTCTCAGCTGGCCTAAGCAGATATCCTCCCCCAGGCTTCCCCTCCACAGGCCAAATCCCTGTATCGGAGCCTATTACTGGGGAACTCTGCTCTTCGATCCACGCGCTCAGAGTTTTCTGCCACGTTGCCCGTGGAGAGCCCAGTTTAAGAGGAGACTGCCTTTCTCTGCTTTGCTGGTCGCCTTCTCTCCTTCTTTGGTTGCAACTGAGGGGGGCTCCAACCTCCCACGGAAACCGAGATGTTTCCCATCTTCCCCCCCACCCCTGCCCACGCACACGTACTTGGGTGCAGTCCTTCAGCAAGGACTAAGGAAGATGCTTTTTTGGGGAAGCCCCTGTTCGTGCATCGCTGTTGCTAATTCCCTTGCCTGGCAGTAAGCTCAGCGCCGAGCTCACCCCTGTGGAGAGAGACCAGGTCGGGGCTGCTTTGGCCAGTGCCCTGTGCAAGCCCTGTCACCGTCGTACGATGCTCCTCAGCCGCGGAGGGGCTGTGTGTGGCAAACCATGCTCGAGCCAAGAGTGATGCCTTTGCAGGGACAGCAAAGGGAATGAGCAGGCACCTAAAGATACTGCATGAAAGTTGCTTTAGGTATAGAAAAATTAGCAAATACGATAAGGGGTGGTAAGACTAGGAAGGAGGCTTGGGTGCTTTTGAAATAAGTACTCAGATCCATGATTGATTAGACCGCTGCGTTCCTCCACTCGTATGGCAAAATGCCACCCCATGTATTTTTAAATAAATTGGTAATTGAATATTGTGCAGCATAGACCAATAACAGCAGGCCCCTGTGCATTCGCCTGGTGGGCTGTCTGATCTCTGGGGTCCGTCCATTGAGGGTAAACAGATTAATTGTGCAGGCAGATAGCTTTAGTTTGAATATTCATGACTGTGCATGTGCTGCTGAATGCAAAACGACTGCTGCGCCTCTGCTGTATGAAGCGCTGAGTTGCTGCAGTGCAGATCTCTAGTCTGAGGCACTGTAAAAAGCCTGTTTACGATGAGCGCTGCAGGACATAAATATAAATGCAAAACAGAGCTTGCAGTGAGGAAGTTGGTTGTATTTTCTCTTCTTGCAATAAAACCCACTTACAGTCTAGTTTATCCATGCTCTTTTCTTGTACCCAAATTGCAGTATGTTAGAGCATTGTCACTGCAACACCGTGCGTAGGATTCGGTAGGGTTTTGTTTTAGAAACTGCAGTTACAGGAGCCCAGCACCACACCGGTTTGCAAGGTGCATCTTGCTGAAAAGGGATGTATTGCTTTAATAGTTAGGAAGAAAAATGAGGAAAGAATGGGGATTTTTGGTTTTGTCATAAACATGCTTTTATCCCTCATCAATCTTCACGTTTTAAAGAAAGTAATCTGAAAAGATAATGATGCAGAAACTTTTTTTTTTTTTAACTCCCTGCTGCCCTGACGGCCGCTCGCCTCTCCCTGGGCTTTGCCTGCAGCCCATGCAGAGCTCTGCCCATAGCGCATCCATTTGCTGCTGCTGCCTCCGCGCCAGATCTCATCCTATGTTCAGCCAAGAGCCTCCTGCTACAACCCCCGTGTTAAAAACACCCACCATACGATTCAGGAGGTTATTTTCAGCCTGTGCAGAAAAACACCGCTTCCAGAAACAGGACTTGCAGAGCTTTGCTCAAAGAGGGGGTTTGTGCATTCAACAAAAAGGGGGAATCACGCCACAGATTCGCTGCATCCCATACAGCTCTTCCTTAGCGTTGCCCTGATTTTAAAATTCAGCAGTTAATGTCAGATAGCGTGGGCAGTGCAGGGGCTGTGGGAGAGGCTCAGGACAGCATTACAGCTGTTTGCTTTAGGCTGGCTTGGGTTTTAATCCAAGTTACCTAGAGGAGAGGGACAAAACAAATTAATATGCTGAACCTCTTATGATTTCTCATGACCAGCGGCTGCATATGACAAATGTCGTTTATGTCCTGTACACTGGGAGATATTTATGTGTTTTACCTCCTTGTCCCCTACAGCAAGGGCTTGCTCCAAAGCCCGCTGATCACCTGGCTGCGAGGGGCTTTGCAGCACATCCTAAACGTGACGGTGATGTTCTTGTTGCTCCATCTCTTGGCAGGAAGGTTTCGGATAATGCAATGCTGCAGTGGAGGCCGTTCCTGTACTGGACCTTTCTGGGCGCCTTTGAAGGGCTCGTGTTTTTCTTTGGGGTTTATTTTCTTTTTCAAAATTCATCGCTGGAAGATAACGGAAAGGTAACACCACCAAAAAAAGACAGAGAAAGATGAGTGTTTCTTTTGTGCACTGCCTCTTTTATATGCCTGGCAGGGAATATCTACACGCTTAATCTGTGCGGTGTGTCTTGAGTCTTGTCCGACCGTGTAGCCTTGCTTATGGTGTGATTTTGCAGCAAATGCTTGAAATGAAACATTTTCCAAATTGCCATGGAAACAGGGCAGAGCTGGTTATACTCACTAGGTAAAATAACTAGTTTTACACACAGCTTTATTCCAACCCGGCGAGCTTTGCACAGCGCTCTGCCACTCTTCTGCGCGGTCCCAGGCGTTGGCCCAGGGCAGGAGCAGTGCCCGTCCTTCCCACCCGCGTGCCGCGTGAAATTCGGCACGTGTTCGGCTGGTGACGAGCGACTGAATTATCCCACCCTGATAAGATGCTGCTTGTCAGCGCAGACATGGTACAGGGCTGCTTGTGTGCTGCACCTGCTCCGGGGCGTGATTGCAGCCTCCCTCCTCCCTTTGCAATGGGGGAAGGCTGGCGCTGGGGTTTTGCTACCGCTTCAAAGCCAGCATAAGTTAGCACCGCTGTCAGAAGGAGCAGGCTGTTCTTCTCCCTGCTGTCTGCTTGCTCGTGCCTCTTGTGTCGGGACAAGCGCTTGCATTGCCACCTGAGCGAGGTATGGGAGCTGCTCAGGGTTAACTTGCACAGAAACGGGGTGGGGGGGGGTTGGAATTGAATTTTTTTTCTTTTTCCTTTTTTTTTCTTTTTGCTGGTTAACTGAGTACAGAGCAAAGCATTAGTGGGGTGCGGCTACCACGCGTGATGGCCTGGGCTGTCTCAGGACCCTTTCCCCAAGGGGGTACGCAGCGTGTTATCAGATCTCGGCTGATGGAAAACTTCTTTACACCATCACTTGCGACCCTTGAAAATACCTTAGCTTTTTTAGTGGCTAACACTTGGAGAAAAGCTGATGAAATTTATGTATGTATATGCATATGTTGCATCAATGCCAGCATTTATGGTCCCAGCTATAAGTAGTCAAGCACCTATATTATAGATTCAGTGCCTTTCTGTATTTATGGCCATTCTGCTTGTATTTGAATAAAACATGAAGCACTGATATGTTCGGCAAATGCCTTGAGAGGTCAAATCTAAGTGTCACTAAAATAAGATCTGTGGTTATGTCCTGTTTTGTAAACACTTACGCCTGTAAGAACTGCTACCAGCAATTGTTCATAATACCCATGTATGTTTGATTGACTCCTTTTTCGCTCCTATTGACTTTAATTTTTTTGCATTTTTTGAAAACTTTTACATTTCACTTTCTGTTTTAATGTATGCATTCAGATCTTGACAGCCTTTGGTAAGCATCCCTCCCATTCATTGCCATCATTTGGATTTATATACAGTATCTGCTTTTCTTTGTCGTGCATAGTCACTAGTATCCGCAAACCAAACCAGATGGAAAAATACCCATTGGTGCATTCTGCAAATGGGACTAAAGCGAGACGATGAGCAGAGGTGTTGCAAGAAAGCAGAAACTGAGTAAATTACCAAGAAATCATGAAATACAGGTGGTCCAATGACTTGTGTCCTCGATCAACATTGCTGTTAGTAGGAGGTTGTACCTGTCACTCTCCCAACTCTGGGTCATCTGTCTGTGTGGCACTGCATGGCGCAGGGTAGCGTAGCGGGCGGCAAGTCGTGCGGGGCGCCCGGCGCCTCTCCGAGCATCAATCCCCCGTAGCAGTCGCTCCATCCCATCCTTCCCCTCTGGTCCCTGCTTGCACCCCTGTCCTCATCGTCGTTTCTGTGCCTCTCCAAGGAGATGGACCGAGATGCCTGTGGCAATGTAACGTGTTTTTCAGGTTTTTGGGAATTGGACCTTTGGGACGATTGTTTTCACCGTGCTGGTGTTCACCGTCACTCTGAAGGTTAGGCTCTTCCTTCCTTTTCCAGTCACTTATTTTTGCAGTCATTTTCCAATGCATGTGTGTGCGCTATAAAATCGTGCAGTAAATGTGTTGAAGATGAAGTTTCTGTGAGCATGTTTCCCACCACGCTTAAATCTTCTCTTCTTCCATAGAGGCAGAACTTGCTTATTGACCGCTGTTCCTTTGTGTAGTCTATGGTCTGTATTCCTGGGCTGTGCTGCTCTAAAGTGTTTGTGTTTTGGTAAACTTGTTTTCCCATTTTTTGCCCTCTTCTGAGGGCTCCAGTTGGTTACGGTTGACTTTTTCCCCCACACTTTCACCCCTTGGCGTTCAGTTCCAGCAAGAGGAGAGGAAACAATAGAGAACTTATATTTGTCCACCTTGTTCCAGACACCGTTAAGCACCGGCGGGATCACAAAAGCACATCTGTCAAATAATAATAGCAAATCTGCTTTGTTTCATGGAGCTTTCCAGAACGAACAGTTTGCATAAGACCTTACAAAAGGTCTTTTATGTTTGGTTCAGGACAGCAGGTGGTGGCAGGAGGCAATTACAGTCCCCGTAACCTTTAGACATTTCTTTCCTGTAGCGTCGGAGGTTACATCAAATTTATTCTATTAAAAAGTGTCAGTTACAATTAGAAACTCGCTGTTTCCCTGTTGACATTGTGCCAATCTGTAGCTACTGAAAATATTTTCGCTGGTGCACGTATGCAGAGAGGTAGCTGTTTGGAGAACCTTCAGCCTTTCTGTGAAAGCGGTCTGAAGTTTGATATAAATACCATCAAATACACTCTGCATCTAACGCCTGTTCTGTCTCCTTTCTTATTCACACAGCTAGCGTTAGATACCAGATTCTGGACGTGGATGAACCACTTTGTGATTTGGGGCTCCCTTGCCTTCTATGTGTTTTTCTCGTTCTTTTGGGGAGGAGTCATTTGGCAAGTATCTCTTTTTCTTTCCACGGTGCTTTCTTAGGGGAATGCCCGGCGCTGGCTTTGCGGGACGTGGCTGCCGCATCCCCTCGGTTGGGCTATCCAGAGATTTACGGATGGCAGGGTGTGTGCAACCATGCTCCTTTCTCTACCAAAGAGGTAGCCTAAAAGCAGATAACGCCCTGGTCGCCATCCAGGTGCTCGGTTTTGGCAAGAGGTGGTTTGCTTTTCTGCCCGCGGGGTCATTTCTGGTGCTGAGGCCCTTGTCTTCATTGCGAGGTTCCAGGGTAAATATTTCAGGATCTGTTTGTGCGTGTGGATGGGAAAGAAAGGAAAAATTGAGAAAAAAAGAAACCCAGTGATATGGAAGGAAAGAAAAAATGAGGCAGATGCAGAGCAAGAGGACCCGGCACTCTGGGGCGGCTTAAGGGGGAGAAATAAGCCAGAGAAAGCGCAGATCCTGCTGCTGGAAATCCTGGATCTGAGTAGGAGAAGAAATTCTCATTGATTTGAGTGTGACCAGGATTTTAGACTTAATGTCTTGCAAAAGCAGGCAAGCAACAGTACATTACAAATATTACTTGTTTTCTACTCTATGTGGAGTAGACATTCATAGTAGACAGCATCTTCAATTTTACACCTTTGCTTTCCCATGGGCTAGTGCCATATGGGTTACTGGCTAGATCCTTGACCCAGCAGCCTGCTAATAAAGATGTGGAACTGATTTAAATGTTTTAATTGAGGGTCATGGGCTTTGTTTAACTTTTCAGCGTTCTTAACTGACAGATTCAGGTCTGCGATCTAGCCAGATCTGCGTGCTGAAATGTGTGAGTTTTCTATTGGTGTGTTTAACTTGCATAGCTCAATATTTTTAAGTTAATGCTAAGCAACAACTGCTTTGGGATCCTTGTCATCAGTTATTTATGAGGCGTTTTTCAGAAGCATCTGTTGGTTCCGCTCATCATCAGGAGAGGGAGGAAGAGGCAAATAACCTACTGGGACCAAGAGTCTCTGGATTTCCACCATCAAAAGCAAACCAGAAGCTATAGCAAAGTCCAAAGTTGAAATAAAATGATCTGGTTTTTGATAAGGTGAATAATTTATCTTTCAGTGATAGTAGCAAAATAGGTGACAGTAGCAAAATTCAAACACCTCCCCACCCCAAAATGAAACAGATGTGGAAGATGCAAAATACATCGTGTAAGGTGACAGGACAGTCCTTCAGAGCTAGGGCCATTGAGGGCAGGAGGTGCATTGGGAGAAGGATGGACAGTGTGTTTCTGTGCAGGCTGTATCCATTTCCATCTGAAAGGGGGGCGTTACTGCTAATAGTTTCATCTGAATCTACCTTTGATTCTGACCTTCTTGGGAAATTTGTGTTAACGAGAATTTATTTGTATCCTTTCTTTTTCAGGCCTTTCTTGAAGCAGCAAAGAATGTATTTTGTATTTGCCCATATGCTGACTTCTGTTTCCACGTGGCTGGCAATAATTCTCCTGATCTTTATCAGCCTTTTCCCAGAAATTCTTCTAATAGTTTTAAAAAATATAAAAGAGAAAAATCATCAGGTAAGGAACAAGATGATGTATCGCACAGTATTTTTAGGAAGACTTCTTTTACTCTTAAGCACCAGATGAACCCGTAATAGTACCATGTACCACTCACATCTTGAGGAAGGCTTTCTAGAGTCTCGTCTTGCTTTTCCACATGCCAGAAATGTCAAGAAGCTCATCTAAAAATACTGCCTAGATCTCTAACGAGGAGAGACTCAACCCGTGCCTTTCCTTAGTTGCCTTCACTGGATGGAAACCTGCTGTCTCTTATAAAAGTACAATAACCCTTTTCCAACCTGAACTGATCATCGAACCCACCATATTGTGTCCTGAAAAAAAGCTACTTGTTTTTATGTCAAAGAACACACCCACGACGTTCCCCTTGGGTATTTCCTCAGGTGCTGGTGCAGGTGTTGTCACATCTGCCCACTCCCCTTAATAGCGGGGGCTCATACTGTGGCATTAGCCTGCAGTGTTTAGCTCTCCTCAAAAGCAGTCTGGTTTCTTAACGGCTTTCCTCTGCTGCTGAGGAGGAGGGCTCATTTTAGAAGTGTAAACCATCTCCTAAAAGTTTTCTTTGTCAGTCCTGCAAATGGTGAATGCCAGCACTGCCGGGCTCACGACTCGCACCATACTGAGACCCCCCCCCCCCCCCCCCCCCGTGCTCCCTCCCCTCG